>NC_067478.1:113928093-114228093 GCF_947179515.1 Apodemus sylvaticus | reverse complement strand
TGACCCTGAGGTGTATTTCCTGAATGCAGCAAAATGTAGGGTCCTGTTTATGTATCCACTCGGTTAGTCTATGTCTTTTTATTGGGGCATTGAGTCCATTGATGTTAAGATATATTAAGTAATAGTTATTGTTACTTCCTGTCATTTTTGATGTTATTTTTTAAATTTCATTGGTTAACTTCTTTTGGGTTTGATGAGAGAAGGTTACTGTCTTGCTTTTTCCAGGGTGAAGTTTCCCTCCTTGTATTGGTGTTTTCCTCCTATTATCCTTTGTAGGGCTGGGTTTGTGGATAGATATTGAGTAAACTTGGTTTTGTCATGGAATATCTTAGTTTCTCCATCTATGGTGATTGAGAGTTTTGCTGGGTATAGTAGTTTTGGCTGGCATTTGTTTTCTCTTAGAGTCTGCATGAGATCTGCCCAGGATCTTCTAGCTTTCATAGTCTCAGGTGAAAAGTCTGCTGTGATTCTGATAGGTCTTCCTTTATTTGTTACTTGGCCTTTTACTCTTACTGCCTTTAATATTCTTTCTTTGTTTAGTATTTGGTGTTTTGTGACGGTAGGTATTTCTGTTCTGGTCCAGTCTGTTTGGAGTTCTGTAGGCTTCTTGTATATTCATGGGCATCTCTCTGTTTAGGTTAGGGAAGTTTTCTTCCATAATTTTATTGAAGATATTTGCTGGCCCTTTAAGTTGTAAATATTCACTCTCATCTATGCCTATAATTCTTAGGTTTGGTCTTCTCATTGTGTCCTGGATTTCCTGGATATTTTGGGTTACAAGCTTTTTGCATTTTGCATTTTCTTTAACTGTTTAGTCCATGGTTTCTATGGTATCTTGAGCATCTGAGATTCTTTCTTCTATCTCTTGTATTCTGTTGTTGATATTTGCATCTATGTCCCCTGATTTCTTCCCAAGGTTTTCCATCTCCTAAGTTGTCTCCCTTTGAGTTTTCTTAGTTGTTTCTACTTCTGATTTTAGATCCTGAATCGTTTTGCTTAGCACCTTCATTTGATTGTTTGTGCTTTCCTGTAATTCTTTAAGAGATTTTTGTGTTTCCTCTTTCATGAACTCAGCCTGTTGACCAAAGTTCTCCTGTATTTCTTTAAGTGCTTTTTGATTTTCCTCCTTATTGGCTTTTGTATTCTCCTGAATTTCTTTCAATGATTTTTGTGTTTCCCTTGTAAGGGCTTCTAACTTTTGATCCATTTTCTCCTGAATTTCTTTAAGTATGTCCTTCATGTGTTCCTGTACCAGCATCATGACCAGTGATTTTAAATCCAAATCTTGTTTTTCTGGTGTGATGGGGTATCCAGGACATGTTGTTAAAGGAGAATTAGGTTCAGGTGCTTTCATATTGCCTTGATTTCTGTTAGTGACATTCTTGCATTTGCCTTTTGCCATCTAGTTCTCACTGGTGTTCGTTGGTCTTGTCAATGCTAGACTCACCAGTGCAAGCTGCCTCTTCCCAGGTGGCCTCTGGTGCACAGCTGACCTCCTGCACTGCCTGGAGACAGGGTGCTGTGGCCCAGGCTGTTCACATGAAGGCCCTCACTGGGGCCTGCTGGACTCACTAGAGCACACTGACTCCTCCCAGTCGGCCTCCAGGATGCCCCTCTTTCCTCTTGCAGTACCTGGAGATGGGATGTTGCAGCCCAGGCTGTTCTGGACCCGGAAGCAGAGATACAAGGGCTCCCGCCAGAGGCCTCAGGACTGGAACCTAAGCTCAGTGCCGCCGGGGCAAGCTGTGCACTCCTAATCCGCTTCTGGGTGTACACTAGTTCTCTTGCACTTCCTGGAGAGCTGTGGCCCAGGCTGTTTCGATCCTGAAGCAGACACCTGAAGGCTCCCACAGGGGCCTGCTGGACTCACCAGAGCACACTGACTCCTCCCAGCTGGCCTCCAAGATGCCCCTCTTACCTCTTGCAGGACCTGGAGATGTGGTGTTGCAGCCCAGGCTGTTCTGGATCCCAAAGCAGAGATCTGAAGGCTCCCGCCACTGGAGCAAGCTGTGAGCTCCCAGTCTTTATCTGTGTATTTTTAGTGGGGAATTGATTCCATTGTTCTGAGATACTAATGACCAGTGATTGTTGCTCCTTTTTCTTTTGATATTGGTGGTGATTGTGTGTGTGTGCGTGTGTGTGTGTGTGTGTGTGTGTATTTGTCGATAGATAGTGCTTGAGTTTATATTTTTCTTCAAACATCTTATTTTCCCCATCTATGGTTATTGATGCTTTTGCTGTGTAAAGTAGACTAGTTTGGCACCTGTGGATTTTGACAGGTTGCAGAATGTCTGTCCAGGTTATTCTTGCATTTAGAGTCTCTATTGTGAACTCCTGTGTAATTCTGATATTTGTATTTCACCTGGCCTTTATTACCTTGTAGGTTTTATGTTTTGATTGCTATGAAGCAGAAGGATTTTCTATTATGATCCATTCTAATTGGTGTTCCATAAGCTTCTTGTAGCTTTATAGGTATCTCTCTTTTTTGAAAGGGGATGTTGTATTCTATGGTTTTGTTGAAATTATTTTCTGTGCTTTGAAGCTCAGACTCTTTATCTTCTCTTCCTATTATTCTCAGGTTAGGTTTTTTTTTCTTGGTACCCAAGATATCCTGGATATTTTGTGTCAGGAATGTTTTAGATTTAAGATGTTCTTTGACTGATGTATCAATTTCTTCTATTGCATCTTCTACAGCAAAGATTCATTTTTCCATCTTATGTATTCTGTTCATGATTCTTTTGTTGTTCCTGTTCTCTTCCCTAGTATTTCTATCTCCAGAAGTTCATCAGTTTGTGTTTTCTTTATTGCTCCTACTTTAAGGTTTTGTACATTTTTATTTATTTTCTTCACCTCTTCAACTGTATTCTCCTGTCTGTATTTAAGGGATTTATTTGTTTTCTCTTTTAAAAAAACTCTGCTTGTTTGATTGTATTTTCCCATATTTTTTTAATTTATTTATTCCTTTTTCCTTTAAAAGCCTCTATAATCATTATAAGATTGGGCTTAAGGTCATTTCTTTGTACTTCAATAGTGTACTTCCAATATTTTTATTGCCAAATATTTTCAGTCTTGGGGCATGATTGTGTTCTATATTGCCCACTAACTTATTATTTGTTTCACATATGGTGAATGTATATTATATTAAATGATCAAAAACTTGACCTTGAATCTTCTCAAATCTGATATGTCTATAGGATTCCATTAAACTTTTTCATAACCTTGGGGGTGTCTGCCATCTGCTGGTAATCCTTGTAGAAACTACACAAACCATTTAATTGGGGTGGCTTAATTTCAGATGTTTAGCCCATTATTATCATAACAGGAAGCAAGGGAGTGTCCAGGCAGACATGGTGCTGGGGAAGGAGCTGAATGTAATGCATCTTGATCTAGTTGTACCAGAAGAGACAGGCACTTCTGCAATGGGTGAAGGTTAAGCATAGGACCTCAAAGCTAACTGACACAGTGATTTAAGTCCTTCACCAAGGCCACACCTACTTGAACACAGACACACTTCATAATAAGTTCCCATGATCCAAGCATATTCAAACCACCATGGTCCCCCCCCCCATCTCTGAAGTTATAGTTGATAGGGGAAAGACATACATTGCAGTATGATGTCCTGATATTAGTATTTTCATAACATTTCTTTTAGTAAAAACAAAGTTACTATTAAATTAAGGTGAAGAACATTAATAGTCCAAAAATGATTTTGATGATCCCTGTTTGACTTCATAAGCCATATTTCACAACAAATATAAAATATAATAATATTACCCATAAGAATGACTGTAAAGCTTAAATGTCATGCAAAGGGAATTAATATATTATCTGAAAAATTACACAAAGAAAATTTATAGGAAATTTCAGAGTAGTGTATTTAGGCATGTGATTTTTGAAAGAAAAAGACCCAGGAAATGTATATTCATAAAAGTTTCCTTATATTTCTTAGTTTGAATTTAGTTCTGATGTAGTAGATCCACAATGGGCAAGAAACAAATCCAATAAAAAGTTCACCGAAGGCACTCTTCACATCAGTGTTTCTCAGACTGTAGTTAAAGGGGTTCTACATAGGCCTGATCACAGTGTATATCAGTGAAGCAACCATTCTTTTCTGGGTAGAATGGATCACAGAAGAGCTAAAGTAAACTTCAATTGCTGACCCATAGAACAAACAGACCATACAGACATGAAATCCACAGGTGGAAAAGGCTTTTCACTTACTAACAGTAGAGGACATCCTTAATAAGGAGACCATCTGTGAGTAAGACATAAGGATCCTGGTCATAGGAATGACTCCTAGTAGGAAAGTCAACACATACATGAAGACATTATTGATGTAAGTGTCAGAGTTGGATACTTTGAGAACCTGAGCCAGTTCACAAAAGGAATGTGGAATCTCTGTGCCGTTGGAGAAGTTAAGTTCATTCATTAATAGAACATGAATCAGGGAGACCCAGGACATGATTATCCAAAACATCAGCACCAGAAAGGCACACACCTGATGGTTAATGATAACAGTGTATTTAATTGGCTTACAAATGGCTCCAAAGTGATCATAGGCCATTAAAGTGAGTAAAAAATTATCCATTCCCACAAAAGTATTAAAAAAAATATACCTGTGTAAGACATTCTATGTAGGAGATGTCTTTTCTCTGTGACTGCATGTTGACCAACATATTTGGTATTGTTCTTGAGATGAAACAGATGTCAATAAAAGACAGACTGGATAAAAAGAAGCACATGGGATTGTGGAGATGTGAGTCAGAGCTGACAGCCAAGATGATAAGCAGATTTCCATGCACGTAACCATACAGATGGATAGGAACAGTCCAAAGGGAATGGGTTGCAGTTTAGGATCATCTGAGAAACCCAGGATGAAAAATTCTGTTATCAGTGTGCTGTTCTCCATTTCCATATAACTTGTATATCTGTTAGAGTTAAGGGAAGGATGGTTTTTAAATAATAACAACTAAACACATCACAAAATAACTCTTGAATTCCTATCTTTCATTCTGACAATGACTTAACCAACTTTACTTCCCTGACCATTTTATAATACGTGTAGTTATTCTTATTTTTAAATTAGCTAAATCTCTTTCTCATTTATCATCTATAATTGCTTTTTATGGAATTTTTTATATGAACCTAAGTGGGCAGTTTATTATTTAGTAAACCCTCTAAAAGTTTTGAAGTAATTCTTTTTATAATTTAATAATTTATTTCTTTTAATAGCTCAAAACCCTCCACTAAATGATGTTTATCTGTTACCTTCATGGGATTTTTATCCCGAATTATTTTGTAACTATATCATGATTGTTGTTATTATATTTGATATTTAAAATGTATTATGAACACTCTACTTCAATAGATGTTGTTCTTCATTTTCACACTATTTTGTTAATATTCATTGACTACTTTATAATAATTATTTGGGTATACATAATTTCACAAATAACTATCGGGTTTCATAAACATAATTTTGATTCATTTAATAATATTGGTGTAAATGAAAAAATCATGAGAACTTTTTAATTTGTCATGAATCATTATCATTGCATATACTCTGTTAACTGTAGCATCAGCAATTCATGATGAAGTTATGAATATAAAAGTAATAGATGTTCTTTCTATTTGAAAACAATGAACCACTTTCAAATACAGCGATTTCCTGAAGTGATTTCTTTTCAAAAAGTGATTCTAAGTGAAGGTCTCTCGCAAGAGAATGGAGTGTGTGGACTATAGAGTTGAGAATGGAAAACAAGATAGTATACCATCAGTATAGCAAAGTAGGGGGAAGTATTTTTTCATATGTGTTATATCCAGAAATAGGAATAGGAATACACTGCTGTGAAATCCAGAGCACTAATGGTTATATTTATAGCTAGCTAGTTTGACTATAAATACTGAAAGGTAATGTAAACAAAATCATCATAGAAAAATGAAAGTGAATTATGGCATATGCATGGCCAATTTTCAATGACAAAATGTGTTAGTATTGTGAAAACCACAGAATTTTATTCAAATTAGAACAAAACATCTGCAAAGTTGTAAACTAGTTTATCCAGTGACAGAGTGTGAATGAAAAATAATACTTTCTCTGATGTAGGAATGTTTAAGCAGAGAACAAAATGCAAATGAGGCAAATGAGAAAGAGTGGGAGAGGGGGGGTGGAAGCATTCAAGGCTGAGAAAACAGATTGAAATTACTCTATGATGTGGTCACCTGGAATTGGTGAGGATTTCAATGACAAGTGAAATAAGAAGCAAGAGATGAGGGCATCAAGAACAAGGTATGAGGGTCATGTACTGTCTTCTGTACTTTCTTTATGTTAATCTAACATTTATTAATTCATATCATTTATTAGTCTGAGATGCTGAATTTTTGTCTTATTATTTGCATTTTTGCGGAATTGTATTTTGCTTATTATGTATATTTGGTCCTAAATGTTATAAAATAAATATTGTGAAGAAATCACAAGTAAAACAGGAATGTTACAAATATTTTTATATGAATATTAGTATAGAGAAAATAGTAAATATAAATAAAAATTAATTCATGTTTATATAAAGGGAATAGCACATAATAAACAGTAAATTATAATTCTAGAAATGAATCTTGAATATGAAATAATAAATATGAAATTGGGTAAAGGAAATGACACATGACTCTACAAGTCACAGAATTGAGTGGAGAATAGATTCTCTTCAGAAAGTGAAATTGCAACATAATATTTCCAAGACTGATTGATAGAAATTGAACAATATCTGGAAAAGAGAATCAATAGAATATTTATAATAATAGAACTAACAGGCACTTTCCACTTTCCACTCTTCTAAGTGTCTAGCCTACTACATGTGTCCTCTCTGGTTTCCTCAAGTACCTCAGCATCCCTGACAGGAGCATAGCAGCTCTTCCAATATTTGTTACTGAAGTTCTTTTCTCTCAATTATCTGTTCAGAGAAGGTGGATCATATGAGTTTTCACAGCATAGATATTGTGATAAGGAGTAGAGGAGCATTCTTTAGTTGCCATATGTCACAGCACTTGAATTCTCAAAGCTCCTCATTAGTTTAATTTTTCCACTGTCTTTATACTCTCTAAACATTTCCTTGGGGTACAAAAAAAGTAAACTTTAAAACTGTTAGTTAATTTTGTGTTTATGTAATTAATTGCAAAGGGAGATTGATTTGTTTTCTCCTAGGAAGAACTCTTTATTTAGGTTTTATTAAAAGTAAGCTTGATTTCACACCCGACAAATTTTTAATTATACAACAAACAATCCAAGGAAATCTGTAACATATCTTTTTAATAACATTACTGGGGTTGATAAATGCTATACTCATAATATTACAAGAAAAGTAATACACTTTGTATAATAATAATACCTGTTCATTTTTCAAACTTGCTAATTATCTTACTTTAAAGATAAAACCTTATAAATGTAGTCCATAATATATTATGCTTAGAAGCAGTATACATTAGTCATATATTAAACCTGAGAATTAACATATGCCTGAAATTATTATTTCATATTATTGTTCATGAGCACATGTAACTATTGTTTATGCTAATATAATTACAATCACTCTGCTTTTGTCATCTTTGACAAGTTCTTGTCTAATATAATAATATAATGTATGGACCATGTACCAATCTCTCTTGTATTTCTCTAGGGTAAACTGAAGAAATTTCATATATCAATAATATCATGTTTCTTTTGCCTTACTTAGCTTTGTTTATTTCAAAACAAAACACACACACACACACACACACTTTTTTGACAAACTAATTTTCTTGTTATTTTACCCAATGCATCGCAATATGGTATGATAATCTTGTATTTATTTGTTGTTTTCCTTTATTTACAATCCTAAAAAGTGTTCAGCTTGGTTCTGGTGCGCTTAATTATGCATACCTTAATTTCAGCAATTGAGAGGAAGCAACAGACCGATGTCTGAGTTTGAGACCAGCCTGGTCTATAGGCCAAGTTCAAGGACAGCTATGAGTACACAGTGAAACTCTGCTTTGAGAGCACACACACACACACACACACACACACGTGTACTTGCACATGCACACATGCACACATACACACAGACAACTGTTCAAGGAATCCCTTTTCTTCCCAGCCTTTTGCATGCTGATTTCAATATTATTATTACTGTTATTATTATTATTGATGGGTATTATTATTATTATTGATGTATTTCAGTGAAAGTGAAGTAATCATCACTTTTATGTTTTTATGCTTACACATCAACTCAAGTTCTCAGAAAAAGATGCAACAATATTAGGCTCTCTACAGGACTGATTATGACATAAATAATTGTAGTGAGTTAGACTTTTGTATTTCCACAATCAAATTGTCTTGGGTCTTTTAATTTCCTGAGTAAACATTTGCTGTCCAAATCTGAATGTGACCTAATAGCTCTTTATTTATCAGACAAATTGTTTTGAATGTACAAAGAGGTCTTTAGCATTCATGAAAACCTAAAAATTTTATGAGGCAATATCAGAAGCCTAAGATTCCCCATTTTGCTGTTACCTTATACTGTACATTTTTAGTAGAGCATTTTTCTTTTCTTTTTTTAATTTATTGATATATTTATTTACATTTCAAATGATTTCCCCTTTTCTGGACCCCCACTCCCCAAAAGTCCCATCAGTCCCCTTTCCTCCCCCTGTTTTCCCACCCAACCCTTCCCACTTCCCTGTTCTGATTTTGCTCTATACTGCTTCACTGAGTCTTTCCAGAACAAGGGGCCATTCGTCCGTTCTTCTTGTACCTCATTTGATGTGTGGATTATGTTTTGGGTATTCCAGTTTTCTAGGTTAATATCCACTTATTGTGAGTGCATACCATGATGCATCTTTTGAGTCTGGGTTACCTCACTTAGTATGATATTCTCCAGCTCCATCCATTTGCCTAAGAATTTCATGAATTCATAGTTTCTAATGGCTGAATAGTACTCCATTGTGTAGATATACCATATTTTTTGCATCCACTCTTCTGTTGAGGGATACCTGGGTTCTTTCCAGCATCTGGCAATTATAAATAGGGCTGCTATGAACATAGTAGAGCATGTATCCTTATTACATGGTGGGGAATCCTCTGGGTATATGCCCAGGAGTGGTATAGCAGCATCTTCTGGAAGTGAGGTGCCCAGTTTTCGGGGAACTGCCAGACTGATTTTCAGAGTGGTTGTACCTATTTGCAACCCCACCAGCAGTGGAGGAGAGTTCCTCTTTCTCCACATCCTCACCGACACCTGCTGTCATCATATCCTACTACAAAAGCCTATACTCAACACAACTTGAGAATCTGGAGGAAATGAACAATTTCCTAGACAGATACCAAATACCAAAATTAAATCAGAACCAAATAGATCATCTAAACAGTCCCATAACCCCTAAAGAAATAGAAGGGGTCATAGAAAGTCTTCCAACCAAAAAAAGCACAGGACCAGATGGTTTCAGTGCAGAATTCTATCAGACCTTCAAAGAAGACCTAACACCAATACTCTTCAAACTATTCCACAAAATAGAAACAGAAGGAACCCTACCCAATTCCTTCTACAAAGCCACAATTACGCTGATACCAAAACCACACAAAGATCCAACAAAGAAAGAGAATTTCAGACCAATCTCCCTTATGAAAATCGATGCAAAAATACTCCATAAAATTCTTGCCAACTGAATCCAAGAGCACATCAAAACGATCATCCACCATGAGCTTTATCCCAGGGATGCAGGGTTTGTTCAATATACGGAAATCCATCAATGCAATCCACTACATAAACAAACTCAAAGAACAAAACCACATGGTCATTTCATTGGATGCTGAAAAAGCATTTGACAAACTTCAGCATCATTTCATGCTTAAAGTCTTGGAAAGTACAGGAATTCAAGGCCCATACCTAAACATAGTAAAAGCAATATACAGCAAACCGGTAGCCAGCATCAAACTAAATGGAAAGAAACTTGAAGCAATCTCACTAAAATCAGGGACTAGACAGAGCTTCCCCCTTTCTCCTTATCTTCTCAATATTGTACTTGAGGTACTAGCTTGGGCAATTAGACAACATAAGGAGGTCAAAGGGATACAAATTGGAAAGGAAGAAGTCAAACTATCATTATTTGCAGATGACATGATAGTCTACTTAAGTGACCCAAAAAACTCCACTAGAGAACTCCTACAGCTGATAAACAACTTCAGCAAAATGACTGGTTATAAAATCAACTCAAGCAAACCAGTGGCCTTCCTATACTCAAAGGATAAGCAGGCTGAGAAAGAAATTAGGGAAATGACCCCCTTCACAATAGCCACAAACAGTATAAAGTAACTTGGGGTGACTCTTACCAAACATGTGAAAGATCTTTATGACAAGAACTTCAAGACTCTTAAGAAGGAAATGGAAGAAGACCTCAAAAAATTGGAAAACCTCCCATGCTCATGGATTGGCAGGATCAATATAGTTAAAATGGCCATTTTGCCAAAAGCAATATTCAGATTCAACAATACCCATCAAAATCCCAACTCAATTCTTCACAGAGTTAGAAAGAGCAATTCTCAAATTCATCTGGAGTAACAAAAAACCCAGGATAGGTAAAACTATTCTCAGCAACAAAAGAAATTCTGGGGGAATCAGTATCACTGACCTCAAACAATACTACAGAGCAATAGTGTTAAAAACTGCATGGTATTGGTACAGTGACAGGCAGGCAGATCAATGAAACAGTATTGAAGACCCAGAAATAAACCCACACACCTATGGCCACTTGATCCTCTACAAAGGGACTGAAAACATCCAATGGAAAAAAGATAGCCTTTTCAACAAATGGTGCTGGTTCAACTGGAGGGCAGCATGCAGAAGAATGCGAATTGATCCATCCTTGTCTCCTTGTACTAAGCTCAAATCCAAATGGATCAAGGACCTCCACATAAAGCCAGACACTCTGAAGCTAATAGAAAAGAAACTGGGGAAGACCCTTGAGGACATCGGTACAGGGAGAAAGTTTCTGAACAGAACACCAATAGCGTATGCTCTAAGAGCAAGAATTGACAAATGGGACCTCATAAAATTACAAAGTTTCTCTACGGCAAAGGACACCATCAAAAGGACAAATCAGCAACCAACAAATTGGGAAAAGATCTTCACCAATCCTACATCAGATAGAGGGCTAATATCCAATATATATATAAAGAACTCAAGAAGTTAGACTCCAGAAAACGAAACACCCCTATTAAAAAATGGGGTACAGAGTTAAACAAAGAATTCTCACCTGAAGAACTTTGGATGGCAGAGAAACATGTTAAAAATTGCTCAACTTCATTAGTCATTAGGGAAATTCAAATCAAAGCAACCCTGAGATTTCACCTTACACCAGTCAGAATGTCTAAGTAGAGCATTTTTACTAGAGTATTTCATAGCATCTTTATTTATGATTTATGTTTGAATGTGCTTTCATACATAAAACTTTATAAAACTGTTACCATATTAAAGATTATATTTCAAGTATTGTGAACCTGTTTTAGTAGGCCGTGGTCATTTAGAAGTTTCTCCAGTGTAAATTATCTCTTCCTTATATGAGATGAGAGCTGCGTATTCTGTGTTGAGACATGACTCTTGTTTTGGGCATTTACACACCCTGTCCTATTTTCCACTCTATAAATCTGACTTATTAATCTGCCTTTTATAGTTCTTCCTGTTATGTAATCATATTATCATTTTATCATATTCTACTTGCACAAGCAACACATAATACCTGCTTAACTCATTTGGTTTGGCATGATGCCTTTCTCTTTAATCTACCTTTTTATCTCCAACTGATTTGATGTTACAGTTTTCATGGTTCAACTATATTCCTTAGTTTTGTGGTAAGAGTTTTCTAACTGCAGCAATCTTATTATATGTTATTAAAATTTACAATCTTTAATTTTGTTTCAATTTCACTAGGTCACCTGTTCCCATCAATTTCTTCTCTATTCCCTAATATAATAGATTGGAACTTTGAAATTGATGTTCAAAAGTTCTATGTACGTTAAAAGAGTCAGCCATAATAACCTCATTTCAATTTAAATTTAGGTAATATGCTTCTTTTTATCTTAATATTGCTTAGTTTTGTTAGATTTCTCAATATATCTTCTGTTTCATTTCTGTTTATTTGTTTGTATGTCTTTTGCAATGTTGCTAATCAAATCCAGGACTTTACACATTACAGTCTACAAATCTACATCATAAGATGATATTTTTCTATTATGAAAACTAATGCTTTCCTCTTGACACGTCAAGGAGTGTTTTTTAGATTAAATTTCATCAAACTCTGAATGTTTATAATTTAACTTTTTGTTGGCAGTTAATTTTCTTCTCATAAAAATAGGATGTATCATCAGTTTTCTTATTTTATATGTCAGTTTATGTACTCATATTTACAAGCCATCTCTTGAAAACTGCCTTTTCCCTATTCCACATATTCTTATATCGTTAATTAAATCCATTCTTTGACAATTGTATACATATATACAGTGCATACTCAACAATTCTTACCTCCCAACCTTTTTCTACTCTCTATTACATTCTCAATTCTCTTCCTTATAAGTCCCCTTTCCACATTTCTGTGTATTTGTTTTGTTTACAGACTCCTTTATAAGACCCAGCGCCATCTGTGTAATGTAAAATTAGAAGTTACCTGTTGAAACCTTGTGGCCTAGGAAATGGGTATATAAGTACCTTCTTGCTGGACTAGCACTGCTTCTTCCCTGGTGATATTTAGGCATTGTACTGCACCAGGTTGAATGAAAGTAAGGAAGCTTAAGTTCATAGAAGGTGAGATGGCATGAATGCAGGGGAAAGGCAAGCCTTCTCCAAGATGATTTTCAGATTTACAACTATCTTTATTCTAGGGTAATAAGAGCTATATAGAGCTTGGTTAGTTGGTAGGCATTTTCAGGTTGTATGTATGTTATTGCTTGTTATGGAAGTGATGTAAATTTTTCATTTGCAGGAGGAGGAATTCCAGGTGCTTGCTTGCCATGTCCTTATAGGAAGAGAGAAAGTTAAGCCTGTAATTTGGTCACAAGCTCCATGACTGCATCAACCATGGTTGAGGTAGTGGATTCCAAGGATACATGTACCAGATCTTTCAGGCCCAGGACAGGGAATGAGTAAGCCTTACCCCTGCTAGTCTCAATATGAGATTGTCAAGATTTTGATGAATCTAAATGTCACTATTGCACCAGGCCCACTTCCCCTAGTTGCACTTGCCCCACACCTATTTCCCAGAATCTATCAATAACCAGTAGTTTGGTAGTAAGAAACAGGGCACCAAGATACCATCAAATTCTGTCACAAATCCTTGTGATATAGCCCTTAATAATTGGTTCTATTGACTGACAAACAATACTCAAGATAATGTTTATAGGGCAATGACTGGGATAAACATGAGAATCTAAAGAAACAGATATAATCTTTTATGTGAATTGTGCAGAGGTCATCAGTTAACTACAGCCATTTACAGCCATCTAAGCATAAAACATGTTATACATTTCTTTCTTTGAAGATACAATCCTGTCGATTTAACATTTCTAATTTCCCTGGTGATAATCTCTAAGCCCAAGGGCATCTTGTGCTTTGCACTCTACAAACATTCCACATTAAAGATAAAACTAATATTTGCATATGAGAGAAATTATATAACATTTCTCTACTGTTATCTGGGTTATCATACAGACTTTCCCTATTTCCGTATATTACATGCAAACTTCAAAACACCATTTCTTTTTATATCAAAATACAATGTTCTCTTGTACACATGTACAATTTCATTATCCATTCTTCAGGTGATAGTCATCTTGATTAGTTCCATTTCCTGATTGTTGTGAGCTATGATAGAATGTCTAGGCACTTCATGTCCCTCCACACAGAAGCATGACTGAGTAGTGGGCCTACAGTAGCCCAAGGCATGGTAGCCATGAAACGGAGGCAATCAATACTATGGTAAAGGTGTGGAGTGGATCTGCAGTAATCAGAGTATTGTTCTTAGGTGCCCAGATCTACACCACATCATGGTAGAGGTATGCCTGCTGTCTGAAAGTCAGTCAGACACAACAGAAATGAACATACACCACTACAAGAGCTTTCTAAAAAGGAGGAAATGATTATGGACCTCAATGATTTGATGGCACACTAAGAGCACATATGCCTAATTTGACTAATCTCACACATCTACTAATTTTCTCATCTAGCTGAACAAATAACTACAAAGCAAAACCCCAGGCATGAGAGAATCACACCACACGATGTCTCTGGTTATTGCACGGTTTGTTTACATGTCTTTTGCATGTACTAGCAGAGCCTCCCAGGTGACAGCTATATCTGGCTCCAGTCAGAAAGTACTTGTAGGTATTGATAACAGTGTCCATGTTGTGTATATATATATGGGATGGATCACTAGGTGGGGTAGTCTCTGGATGGTCTTTCCCTCAAACTCTGCTCCATACTTTGTCTCTGTATCTCCTTCTGTTCCCACTTCTAAGAAATATCAGGGTATCCATACTTTGTTTTTCCTTCTTCTTGGACATCATTTGATCTGGGAATTGTGTCTTGGGTATTCCAAGCTTATGAACTAATATCCACTTATTAGTAAGTCTATACCATGTGTGTTCTTTTGTGATTAGGTTACTTCACTTAGGATGATATTTTCTAGTTCTGCCCATTTGCCTAAGAATTTCATTAATTCATTGTTTTTAATAGTTGTGTAGTATTCCATTGTGTAAATATATGACATTTTCCATATCCATTCCTCCATTGAGGGACATCTAGGTTCTTTCCAGCTTCTTGCTAATATAAAAAGGGTTGCTATAAATATAGTGGTGCTATAAATATATTACATGCTGCAGAATCCTCTGATTATATGCCTAGAAATAGTATAACAGGGTCTTCTGGGAATATTATGCCCAGTTTTCTGAGGAACCGCCAAACAGTTTTTCAGAGAGGTTGCACTAGCTTTCAATACCACCAGCAATGGAGGAGTGTGACTCTTTCTCCATATCCTTGCCAGCACCTCCTGTCTTCTGGTTGTTTGATCTTAGCCATTATGATAGGTATGTGATAAAATGTCAGGATTGTTTTGATTTGCATTTTGCTGAAGACTAAGGTTGTTGAACATTTCTTTAGGTGCTTCTCAGGCATTTGATGTTTCTAAGGTGAAAATTCGTTGTTTAGCTCTATACCCCATTTTTAATAGGGTTATTTGGCTCTTTGGAGTCTAACATCTTGAATTCTTTGTGTATATTCGATATTAGCCTTCTGTCAGATGTAGGGTTGGTAAAGAGCTTTTCCCAATTTGTTGGTTGCTATTTTGTCCTACTGACAGTGTCCTTTGCCTTACAGAAACTTTGTAATTTAATGCGGTCCTGTTTGCCAATTCTTGATTTTAGAGTATAAGCTATTGGTGTTCTGTTCAGGAAAATTCCCCCTTTGCCAATGTGCCCTTCCCCAGTCTCTTTTCTATTAGTTTTATTGTGTCCGGTTTTGTGTGGAGGTCCTTGATTCACTTGGACTTGAGCTTAGTACAAAGAGATAAAAGTGGATGGATTTTAGCCATTCTGGCTGGTGTAAGGTGGAATCTCAGTGTTGTTTTGATTTGCATTTCCCTGATAACTAAGGATGCTGAACATTTCTTTAGGTGCTTTAGAGCCATTCGAGTGTCTTCAGTTGAGAATTCCCTGTTTAGCTCTGTACCACATATTTTAATAGGGTTATTTGACTCTCTGGAGACTAACTTCTTGAGTTCTTTGCATACATTGGATATTAGCACTCTTTTGGATGGATGTAGGGTTGGTAAAGATCTTTTCCCAACTTGTTGGTTGCTGTTTTGTCCTATTGACCGTGTCCTTTGCCTTACAGAAGCTTTGCAGTTTTATGAGGTCCCATTTGTCCCATTCTTGTTCTTAGAGCATAAGCCATTGGTCTTCTTTTCAGGAACTTTTCCCCTGTGCCCATGTGTTCAAGATTTGTCCCCACTTTCTCCTCTATAAGCTTCAGTGTGTCTGGTTTTATGTGTAGATTCTTGATCCACTTAGACTTGAGCTTTGTACAAGGAGATAAGAATGGGTCAACTTGCACTGTTTTTTACAGATCTCCAGTTGATCCAGCACCATTTGTTAAAAATGCTACCTTTTTTCCACTGGAAGTTTTTAGCTCCTTTGTCAAATATCAAGTGTATGGGTTCTTTTCTGGGTCTTCAATTCTATTCCATTGATCTTCTTGCCTGTCTACATACCAATTCAAAACTGTTTTTATCACTATTGCTCTGTAGTAGATCTTGAGGCCAGGGATGGTGATTTCCCCCAGAAGATTTTTTTGTTGTGGAGAATAGTTTTTGCTATCCTGGGTTTTTTGTTATTCCAGATGTATTTGAAAATTGTTCTTTCTAGATATATGAAGAACTGATTTGGAAATTTGGTGGGGTTTTCATTTAATCTCTAGATTGTTTTTGGCAAGATGGCCATTTTTACTATATTGATCCTTCCAATCCATGAACATGGGAGATCTTTTAACCTTCTGAGACTTACTTTGATTTCTTTCTTCAGAGGCTTAGATTAAAAACTCAGGGGACAGCAGTTGCTGGAGATGATGTGGGGAAAAGGGAACACTTCTCCATTGCTGGTAGGATTTCAGCCTGGTAAAACCACTCTGAAAATCAATTTGACAATTCCTCAGAAAATTAGACATAGTACTACCTGAGGACCCAGCTATACCACTCCTGGGCATTTATCCAGAAGATGCTCCTACATTTAATAAAACACATACTCCACCTTATTCATAGCTGCCTTATTTATAAAAGCCAGAAGATGTAAGGAACCCAGATGTCCCTTAATAGAGGAATGAATACAGAAACTATGGTATATATACACGATGGTGTTCTATTCAGCTATTAAAAACAATGAATTCATGAAATTCTTAGGCAAATGGATGGAACTAGAAATTGTCATCCTGAGTGAGTCAACCCAATCAAAAAACAACACACATGGTATGCACGCACTAATAAGCTGACATTAGCCCAAAAGCTCAAAATAAACAAATTACAATTCACCCAGCACAGGAATCTGAAGACTAAGGAGGACTTAAGTGAGTGTACTTTGGTTTCTCTAAGAAAGGGAACAAAATATACATAGGAGCAATAAGGGAGAAAATGTGTGGAGTAGAGACTGAAGTAAAGGCTACCCAGAGACTGCCTTACCTGGGGATTCATCTTATAAACAGTCACCAAACCCCAACACTTTTATGGATGACAAGAAGTGTATACCAAAAGGAGCATGCCATGGTTGTCTCTGGAGAGGCTCTGACAGAGCCTTACAAATACAGAGGCTGCTGCTAGCAACCAGCTATTGGACTGGGCATGGGGTCCCTGATGGAGGAGCTAAAGGATGGTCCAGAGAAGCTGAAGGGGTTTACAGCCCCATGTGAAGAACAATCATTTTGGCCACCCAGATGCCCCAGGACTCCCAAGACTGAACCATCAATCAAGGGGGACACATGGTTCCAGCCAAAAATTTGGCCGAGGAATGCCTTGTTGGGCATTAGTGGGAGGGATGGTCTTTGGTCAGGTAAAGGCTCAACAGAGGCCCCAACAAAGGAAAACTGGGTGGGGAGAGGTGGTAGTGTCTTGGGGAGGAGCATATACGTGAAGGCTTGGGGAAGGAAGAGGACTGGTTGGGGGTGTTAGGGGAGGGGATATATCGGGAAAGGTTTTACCATTGGCAATGTAAATGAAGATGATATCCAATAAAAAAAAGAATGAATCGATTTGCATTCTTCTGCATGCTAGCCACCTGTTGAAACAGCACCTTTTTTTGAAAGGGCTATCTTTTTTCCACTGAATTGTTTTAGCTCCTTTGTTAAAGATCAAGTGACAATAGGTGTGTAGGTCCATTTCTTGGTTTTTCAGTTCTATTCCATTGATCTACCTGCCTGTCACTGTACCAATACCATGAAGATTTTAACACTATTGCTCTGTAGTACTGCTTGAGGTCTGGGATACTGATTCCCCCAGAAATTCTTTTACTGTTGAGAATAGTTTTAGCTATCCTGGGTGTTTTATTATTCCAGCTTTATTTGAACAATTGCTCTTTCTAACTCTATGAAGAATTGAGTTGGGATTTTAATGGGCATTTTATTGAATCTGTATATGGCTTTTGGTAAAATGGCAATTTTTACTATATTAATCCTTCCAATCCATGAGCATGGGAGATCCTTCCCTGTTCTGAGGTCTTCTTTGATTTCTTTCTTCAGAGAAATGAAGTTCTTGTGATACAGACCTTTCACTTGTTTGGTTAGAGTTACACCAAGATACTTTATAGTTTGTGACTATCGTGAAAGGTGTCATTTCTCCAATTTGTTTCTCAGCCTGTTTATCCTTTGAGTATAGGAAGGCTACTGAATTGTTTGAGTTAATTTTCTATCCAGCCACTTTCCTGAATTTGTTTATCAGCTGTAGCAGTTCTCTGGTGGAGTTTTTAGGGTGGCTTAAATATACTATCATGTCATCTGCAAATAATAATAATTTAACTTCTTCCATTCCCACTTGTATCTCTTATAACTCCTTTTGTTGCCTAATTGCTCTAGCTAGAACTTCAAGTACTATATTGAATAAATATGAAGAGAGAGGGCAGCCTTGTCTAGTCCCTGATTTTGGTGGGATTGCTTCAAGTTTCTCTCCATTTAGTATGATGCTGGCTACTGGTTTGCTGCTTTTACTATTCAAAAATTGCTTATACTATTATACTGTTTAAGTATAGTGCCAGGAACCAAACTGACTTTACTTTTAGTTTAGAGTTCATTTTATTATTATTATTATTATTATTATTATATTATTATTGGATTTTTTTCCAAGAAAGTGTTTCCCTGTATAGCCCTGGCTGTCCTGGAACTCATTCTGTAGACCAGAATGCCTCGAACTCAGAAACCCACCTGCCTCTGCCTCCCAGAGTGCTGTCATTACAGGCGTGAGCCACCACCGCCTGAGTTCATTTTAAATATAGGCTTTGGTTTTGACTTTTCCTCAGCTACACACCTTGGAGAAATCGAGTGGTCACTGTGCCCTCCCAGAAGAAGAAAACATCTTGCAGCTGCCAGAGATTCACCTTAACTGAATGACCAGACTATGTGAAGAATCCCACTTGCTCACTTCTTCCCCTGCCTGTATAAGTTCCCTGAGAAAATACAGTTTAGGAGGTCTTGAGCAGTTATTTTTTCTTGACCTCATTCTTCTGCGTCTCCTGTCTCTGTTTCTCTGCCCTTCTCTTCTAGGGTCCCCTGTCAAAACCCCCTGCAGTCTTGGGAAACTAGCACCCGAGGAGGGGCTCCTTCCTGAGTAAGAATCACAGAGAAAGTCTTCTTATCGGAGCGGCGACTCATCATTTGGAACGACTGACTGACTCATCAGGTCGTGGTTGATCACCACAGAAGTGCTGTGGGAGATCCAGGATAATTGATCACCACAAAAAGACCCGTCTGTGGGAGACCCAGGGTAAGTCAGGCGATGCATTATGGGACAGGTATTAGATAAGCAGTTATTAGACCATTTTTCTTAATAGTCTCAAGGAGGCCCTCAAGACGTGAAGAATAAGAGTTAAAAAATAAGATCTTCACAAATGTTTTATTTTTATATAAAATAAAACAAAAAGACTAAAAAACAAAAAAAACCCAACAAAAATAAAATGAAGTTGTTAGAAAAATTCTTAGCTCAAGTATATTTATACTGTGCATGGCTCTCAGAAGTAGAAATGGTAAATATATAAATGAAAAACTTACTACATGTTGAAAATAAATTGGAGAGGTTAGAAAAGCAGGGTGCTGGGGAGCAACTATCAGTGGCTGCCACTGTGCCTCCTCTCCCTTCTCTGGCAGAATTCCCAGAAGAAGGAGAAAAAGTGTTAGATCTTGAACTAGAGAGAGAATAGGTTTCAGAAAATCAGTTGTTCTGTGTCTGGGATGTTGTATCAAAAGAAGGAAAATGGATATAAGCTATTTCAGGTGTCTCCTGGGGATGAGAGGAAAGCAGGAGATGTCCTGCAAACTCTCTGGATCCTACTAGAGATATTCTTAGTTTTTGTTAGTATATCTGGATCTTTTTGGGACATCAAGTTCTCTTCCCTCTCTGTCTATTGTCTGTCCTTGGTGTATCATATGTCAGTCTATATATCTGTCAATTTGTGTTTGTTTTTCTTGTTTGAATGATTGGTTGTTGTGTGTTTCATGTTGAAAAAAATAGTTAAAACTTTATCTGCTGACTGTCTATGGTTTGATTTAGTTTAACTTGTTTAAAAGGCAGTCTCAATTTGCACAAGAGAAACTGATAAGTTACCCTGCACTGTGGCTGGGAGTCAAGTGCAGCTGGAGAAACCCTGCTCGGGGCTGGTTATCTACACAAGCTGTTCTGACAGAGGCCAACAGCTTTTAGGCATCTTTGGTAAGAGAACTGAGGGCTGTTTTGTCCTAAAAAAATATTCTGTGATTGCATTTATTGGGTTCACCAAGTGACAAGGTGCTTTTCTCTTGAAATTACAGTTAAAAAATTGTAAGAAACTTTTGTCTGGTTTAAATAAGTATATATTTATAGCAACTTCACTTTTGTTCCTGACTGGATTTTAAGATATAAATATGTTCTGCATGTCTCAGATACAGAGTATTGATTTATAAGTTATTGTATATGGTTAAAAATTTATAACATTGGTAACAAAAAGTTAGCTTAAAATTGGTAACTCTAGGTTGGAGTCATTCTAAAGAACAGGTGACATGAGCCAACCCAGAAAAACAGGTCTCTAAAGATACTTCTAAATTGAGATAGTATATATGTAATTCTTATCCTAGAAACTAGGCATATAAAAGATAGAATTTAAAACAATGTTTCTTTACTGATGCATTAAACGCTACACTGTCATATATTCATAGTAAGAACTGGCAATCAAACCTTGTATGTGAAAGTAATGCTCTTGACATTAATTTTAAAGTGAACAGATTATTTAAAACTGAGTTTTGTTCTTCAAAGTTATGGGCATGCTCTAATATTACAAAAGAAAAATTTAAATATATTTAAACTGCCAATGTTCCATTAGTTTCAGTTTCCAATTCAATCACAAGCTCAGGATTTTAACTCATCCATATTTGTAATTAAAAAAAATCAGACAAGTGGATCCTAAACAAACTGTGGCACAGAAAATTCAAATAAAAAAGATAGTTTATTTGATTTAAATGATTTTTAATAGCTTGGAGAAAATGTTAATTTGTTAAGACCTCACCTCAAGCTTGCCACAGGAGAACTTAAACCTCTGGTAGTCTCAAGGGGAAATCCTAATCCCCTGGACAATTAACTGATGAGGGATAAAAGTGCAAAAAAGTCAATTGTTGGCTGTTTCACAACTGTCCTTTGGCAAAAAGGACCATTAATGTAAACTCATATTTCTTCACCTCCAAGTAAAGTTTGAACACCCTATTATGAATCTGTTGCTACCTTAATACAAATTTATAAGATAAAATCATAGAAATATTTTTTTAAAAGAACTGCATTTATTCCTTAGTCCAAACAGCAATTACATTATATTTTTATAGATATTGCTAATTTTCAAATTTTATACAAATACAGCTTAATTTAAGAAACTTGTACTGTTTCTTGCTTTTAGGACACTTAAAAGCACATGCTAGATTGTCCAGACTCCTTAATGAGGACAATGCCACAAAAGGTTTACCTATTAGCCCGATTATAGACTTTACACAAGAAAAAATAGTCAAATAATCTCATTCTTTACATCATCAAAATAATAATAGCTTAAGACAATAATTTGATATTTTTAGAAAATATACAAGTCAAATTATAAAGACTTGTCCTCAATGTCCTCAATTTTTCATGTACCACATAATAATGTTAATACTTGAAGATTTGTACCTAATCAAGACAAATAAATGTAACTCACATTTCTAATTTAAAGAAAATTAAAAAATATACATATGACTATTGAAAGCTTTTGAAGCTTTCTAATTACAACTGCTATCACAGGGGAAGGAACTAAAAATAAAACTATGTTGTTTTTCTATACTTGATGTTTCAAATAAGATTAAGACAAATATTATAACTGACTATTATAGTCAGTCATTTAAGATATTTTGTTAACAATTTAATATTAGTCATATTATTGATATTCCTTATAATCCTCAAAGACAAGATATTGTAGAACAGGCCATAAAACTTTAAAATAATATTTTTATAAGTAAAAGAGGGGAGAATCATATCTTTGTACACCAGAAAAATTTTTAAATTTCAGTGCCAAGAAACTCTCTGAGTGTGGGGAAGAGGGCATGTTTGTGTTTTTTCTGCAGGATGCTGAAGGAGCATGCTAGCAGTACTGGCTAGTTTTGTGTGTCAACTTGACACAGGCTGGAGTTATCACAAAGAAAGGAGCTTCAGTTGGGGAGGTGCCTCCATGAGATCCAGCTGTGGGGCATTTTCTCAATTAGTGATCAAGTGGGGAAGGCCCCTTGTGGGTGGTTCCACCTTTGGGCTGGTGCTCTTGGGTTCTATAAGAGAGCAGGCTGAGCAAGCCAGGGGAAGCAAGCCAGTAAGCAACATCCCTCCATGGCCTCTGCATCAGCTCCTGCTTCCTGACCTGCTTGAGTTCCAGTCCTGACTTCCTTTAGTGATGAACCGCACCATGGAAGTGTAAGCTCAATAAACCCTTTCCTCCCCAACTTGCTTCTTGGTCATGATGTTTGTGCAGGAATAGAAACCCTGATTAAGACAAATTGGTACCAGCATAGTGGGGTATTCCGGTGACAACCTGACTGTTTTGGGAAGGACTGTGGAAGGACTTTGGAACTTTGAGCTAGAAAAGCCATTAGAATATTAAGAGCCCGGAAGATTGTGAGTTGGATCCCAGACATTGAACCATTGGAGTTTGAGTTTTGCTTTTGGTTGTGACTGTGCCCTGATATGTTTCCCTTTTGAAGGAAGAAAGTATTTTAGTGGAGCCCACAGTTAAGACTTTGAATTTTTAAAAGACTTTGAATTTTAAAGATATTGGACATTTTAAGGTGATTGAACTTTTAATATGTAAAGTCTGTGGGACTTAGAAAGTAACTTATCTTGGGGATGACTAAGAAAGTAAGGGTTGAGGCTTAATAGTGATGTGTTTGTGTGTCAAGTTGACAAGGGGTCAATTGTACCGGCTAGTTTTGTGTGTCAACTTGACACAGGCTGGAGTTATCACAAAGAAAGGACCTTCAGTTGGTGAAGTGCCTCTATGAGATCCAGCTGTGGGGCATTTTCTCAATTAGTGGGGAGGGCCCCTTGTGGGTGGTACCACCTTTGGGCTGGTGCTCTTGTGTTCTATAAGAGAGCAGGCTGAGCAAGCCAGTGGAAGCAAGACAGTAAGAAACATCCCTCCATGCCCTCTGCATCAGCTCCTGCTTCCTGACCTACTTGAGTTCCAGTCCTGACTTCCTTTAGTTATGAACTGCAACGTGGAAGTGTAAGCTCAATAAACCCTTTCCTCCTCAATTTGCTTCTTGGTCATGATGTTTGTGCAGGAATAGAAACCCTGACTAAGACACTAGCTGTCAGAGTGGTTAGCGAGATATACTGATCATTGAAAACGACCGCAGTCCTTGACACCGTTAGATGCCTTCTACTAATGTTGACACTATAGATATCTGTAGACTCCACATCCCTCTGCAGAAATTTTTATGTCTTCTGAACATCTCAGAAGAGAGAAACATGCATTATTTTTGCCCTTTGTAATCAGCCTTTCCCTGACTATCTCTGTGGTAGCCCCTAGACTTGCAAGTGGATGATTGGAACATTCCATTGTAATCATCATTAAGTTAGCTAAACAATTTCAATTAGTTATAGAGGCTTCTGCTGAATGTCTGGCTTTCCCACAAAGGCAAATAACCTCACTTGCCCAAGTTACCTTGCAGAATCGCAGTGCCTTGGAGCTTCTCACAGGTGAAAAGTGTGGAACCTGCCTTTTTCTTAAGGAAGAATGTTGCTATTATGTTAATGAACTCGGTCTGATAGAATTGCAGGTGCATAAACTCTATAAGCTGAGTGAGGATCTAGAGACAGAAATTTTCCAGAGCTGCCACTCATTGGTGGAAATCGTCCATGTTTTCCCTCCTGATGACCCTTTTTGGGTCCTTGCTCTTTGTGCTTTTTATAGCAATTCTAGGACCCTTATTTTAAATCGATTGATAGGATTCATTAGACAGCAGGTTGACTCTGTAGCATTCAAAACCATACAAGTACATTATCATCAACTCGATTTGGCTGACAGAGTCCTGACTGAGCCATGAGATGATATCACCCCCACAGGGATGCATAACAACTCAGAACTATGTACACTGGTTCAGCACGGCGTGAACTCAGTGTGGGCACCTGCAAGGGGTGTAGAGTAAGGCATTGCAGGGGGAGGACCCAATTGTCTGCTTCTGAGTCCCCCATGAAGCACACCCGATCTGCATAGGGGTTTGTGTTGGTCCTCGGTCCACTTTACATTATGTGGGGGTCTCCCACCAAGTTAGGCTCTGCCCCTCCTCTCCAAAAGACACCAAGAGCTACCTAAGTTGTGGGATGAACAATCCTCTGTTCCCCACGAAGAGGGGTCCGGTCACTGCTTCCTCTCTTTTTTGGTTAATGCCCACTCGTGCATCAATGAGACCTATAGATGTCCACTTTCTCACCAGCCTCACAAAAACTAAATATATAGAGAGGAGATGCCAGGAACCAAACTGACTTTACTTTTTGTTTAGAGTTCATTTTAAAGATCAGCTTTGGTTTTGACTTTTCCTCAGCTACACACCTTGGAGAAACCAAGTGGTCACTGTGCCCCCCCAGAAGAAGAAAACATCTTGCAGCTGCCAGAGATTCACCTTGGCTGAATGCCCAGACTACAAGAAGAATCCCACTTGCTCATTTCTTCCCCTGCCAATGTAAGTTCCCTGAGAAAATACAGTTTAGAAGGTCTTGAGCAGTTAATTTGTCTTGACCTAGTTCTTCATGTCTCCTCTCTCTGTTTCTCTGCCCTTCTCTTCTAGGGTTCCCTGTTGAAAACCCCCGAGGGCCGGGGCAGTATAGGCTTTGGATTACATTTTTCCCAAGACTTTAAATATGAAAGGATGCTGAATTTTGCCAAATGTTTTCTCAGCATCTATTGAATTGACCATGTGTTTTTTTTCTTTAAATTTGTTTATGCAGTGGATTACAATGATTGATTTCTGAATATTGAACCTTTCCTGCATCACTGGCATAAAACCTACTTAATCGTGATCATCAAAATGAATGATCATTTTGATGTGTTCCTAGATTTGGTTGGCAATAATTTTATTGAGTATTTTTACATCAATATTCATAAGGAAAATTGGACTGAAGTTCTCTTTTTTGTTGGATCTTTGTGTGGTTTTGGTAACAGCTTAATTGTGGCTTCATAGAAAGAATTGGGTAGTATTCCTTTTGTTTCTATTTTGTGGAATAGTTTGAAGTGTATTGGTCTTCTTGGGGGTCTGATAGAATTCTGCACTAAAACCTTCTGGTCCTGTGTTTTTGTTTTGCTTTTTGTTTTTTGTTTTTAGTTTGTTTTTAAATTGAGAGTCTTTCAATGACCACTTCTATTTCTATAAGGGTTATGGAACTATTTAGATGGTCTATCTGATCCTGATTTAACTTTGAAATTCACTGTTTAGAAACTTGTCCATTTCTTGGTTTCTTGCTTGGTTTCGGTCCTGAGTTTGATGATTTTCTGCCTTCTACTCCTCTTGGGTTTATTAGCTTCTTTCTGCTCTAGAGCTTTCAGATATGTTGATAAGGTGCTAGTGTATGCTCTCTCCAGCTTCTTTTTGGAGGCACTCGGATCTATGAACTATCCTCTTAGCACTGCTTTCATTGTGTCCCATAAATTTGGGTATATAGTGCCTTCATTTTCATTAAATTCTAAAATGTCTTCGATATCTTTCCTAATTTCTTCCTTGACCAAGGCATTGAGTAGAGCATTCTTCAGCTTCAGTGTGTATGTGGGCTTGCTGTTGTTTTTGTTGTTATTTAAGACTACCCTTACTCCAGAGGGATCTAATATTAAACATGGGGTCAGTTCGATCTTCTTATATCTGTTGAGGTCTGTTTTGTGACCAAATATATGGTCGATTTCTATTTGATTTCAATTGATAACTATTAAATCCATTTGGTCCAAAACTTCTGTTGGTTTCACTATGTTTCTATTTAGTTTGTGTTTCCCTGATCTGTCTATTGAAGAGAGTGAGGTGTTGAAGTCACACACAATTATTGTGTGGCATGCAATGTATGCTTTAAGCATTAGCAAAGTTTCTTTTACAAATGAGGGTGCCCTTGTATTTGGAGGATAGATGTTCAGAATTGAGAATTCTTCTATGTAGAATTTTTTATGAGTTTAAAGTGTCCTTCCATGTCATTTTGATGACTTTTGGTTAAAAGTCTATTTTATTAGATTTTAGAATGGCTACTCCAAGTGGTTTCATGGGTCCATTTGCTTGAAAAAAATGTTTTCCATCCTTTTACTCTGAGGTAGTATTTGTTTTTGATACTGAGATGGGTTTCCTGCACACAGCAAAATGTTGAGTCCTGTTTTTATATCCTGTCTTTTTATTGGGGAATTGAGTCCATTGGTGTTAAGAGATATTAAGGAATAGTAATTTTTGCTTCCTGCTATTTTTGATGTAAGTTTTATGTTTGTGTGGTTATTTTCTTTGGGGTTTGTTGAAAGAAGATTAATTTCTTGCTTTTTTATTGTGTAGTTTCCATCCTTTTTTTTTTTTTTTTTTTTTTTTTGGTGTTTTACATTCATTATCCTGTGAAGGACTAGATTTGTTTTTGTCATGGAATTCCTAGGTTTATCCATCTATGGTAATTGATAGATTTGTTGGATATAGCAGTCTGGGCTGGCATTTGTGTTCCCTTAGTGTCTGTGTGACACCTGCCCAGGCTCTTCTGGCTTTCATAGTCTCTGGTGAAAAGTGTGGTATAATTCTGATTATTCTACCTTTATACTTGACCTTCTTCCTTTACTGCTTTTAATATTCTTTCTTTGTTAGTACATTTGGCATTTTAATAATTATGAGTTTCATTTCTGGTCAAATCTATTTGGAGTTCTTTAGGCTTCTTATATATTCATGGGCATCTCTTTCTTTAGGTTAGGGAAGTTTTCTTCTATTATTTTGCTGAAAATATTTACTGGACCTTTACCTTGGAAATCTTCACTCTCTTCTATACTTATAATTTCTAAGTTTGATCTTCTCATTTTGTCCTGGATTTCATAGATGTTTCGGGTCAATAGCTTTTTATATTTTTCATTTTTTTGATTGTTGTATCAATGCTTTCTTTTTTTTTATTCGATATAATTTATTTACATTTCAAATGATTTCCCCTTTTCTAGCCCCCCCACTCCCCGAAGTCCCGCAAACCCCCTTCTCTTCCCCTGTCCTCCCACCCACCCTTTCCCACTTCCCCGTTCTGGTTTTGCTGAATACTGTTTCACTGAGTCTTTCCAGAACCAGGGGCCACTCCTCCTTTCTTCTTGTACCTCATTTGATGTGTGGATTATGTTTTGGGTATTCCAGTTTTCTAGGTTAATATCCACTTATTAGTGAGTGCATACCATGATTCACCTTTTGAGTCTGGGTTACCTCACTTAGTATGATATTCTCTAGCTCCATCCATTTGCCTAAGAATTTCATGAATTCATTGTTTCTAATGGCTGAATAGTACTCCATTGTGTAGATATACCACATTTTTTGCATCCACTCTTCTGTTGAGGGATACCTGGGTTCTTTCCAGCATCTGGCAATTACAAATAGGGCTGCTATGAACATAGTAGAACATGTATCCTTATTACATGGTGGGGAGTCTTCTGGGTATATGCCCAGGAGTGGTATAGCAGGATCTTCTGGAAGTGAGGTGCCCAGTTTTCGGAGGAACCGCCAGACTGATTTCCAGAGTGGTTGTACCAATTTGCAACCCCACCAGCAGTGGAGGAGTGTTCCTCTTTCTCCACACCCTCTCCAACACCTGCTGTCTCCTGAATTTTTAATCTTAGCCATTCTGACTGGTGTAAGATGAAATCTTAGGGTTGTTTTGATTTGCATTTCCCTAATGACTAATGAAGTTGAGCATTTTTTAAGATGCTTCTCTGCCATCCGAAGTTCTTCAGGTGAGAATTCTTTGTTTAACTCTGTACCCCATTTTTTAATAGGGTTGTTTGGTTTTCTGGAGTCTAACTTCTTGAGTTCTTTATATATATTGGATATTAGCCCTCTATCTGATGTAGGATTGGTGAAGATCTTTTCCCAATTTGTTGGTTGCCGTATCAATGCTTTCTATGGTAGTTTCTGCATCTGTGGTTCTCTCTTCTATCTCTTGTATTCTGTTGTTGATACTTGAATTCATGACCCCTGACTTCATTCCTAGGTTTTTTATATCCACAGTTGTTTATCCTTTATGATTTCCTTCTTATTTCTATCTCCATTTTTAGATCCTGGATGATTTTATTCAATTCCTTCACCTGTTTTGTTGTGCTTTCCTGTAGTTCTTTAAGGGGTTCTCCCTGTTTAATTGTGTTCTCCTGTATTTCTTTAAGGGAGTTATTTATGTCCTTCTTGAAACACTCTATCAGCATCATGAGATGTGATTTCAAATCCAAATCTTGCTTTTTTGTTGTATTGGGATGGGGCGGGATATTCTTTTCCCAAGAATTGAGTTATATGTTTAGTTTAAAATATTAAGGCATTCTGGTGTTTTTCACTTACAGCATTAAAGATAAGGAACACAACTGTGTCAGAATTTGGTGGGATTTGGAATAGGTGCATTGGACAAAGGACAGAGCTCTAGAGATAAGGTAACCATGCATAGCACAGGCTAGACAAAGTAATCTCCAAGGAGATTGGACTTGACAAAGGTAGCCAAAATGAAGAAACAGTCAGGCAGAGAGGACTGGTGAGAGTGTATACCCTTGCAATGGAACAAGCATGCTTTTACAATTACGTGTAACTCAAAATTAACTCTCCACAATTATTTATGTGCATATCAGTCTTGCAGAATTTTTAATTTTGTTGCAGTTTTTCCTGAAAACTTGAGTTAATATGCAAGCATAGAAATATAAAAAATGAAGATCATCAATTTGTGGCATTGAAATGCATCAATAAAAATATTTAAAAAAACACCTAGAAATCTGTGAAAAATGGATTCACTGAAACAATTTTATGGTTAATTGATTTCTCAAGACATAGCTTCTTATTAACACTTGCTGTCCTCTAACATTCTTTGTATACCAGGGTGGAATCGAACATACAAATTTTTTCTGTTTTTGCCTTCTAAGTGCTGGAATTAAGGCATTTACCACTAGGTGCACCAGTATCAAGGCTAACAATTTTTATATTTGTAAATAAAAAGAAAACAACAAATATAAATATAATTTTCATATCATTTAGTGAGGCACTGGGTAAAATAACAAGAAAAATTACGATGGTAGAAATGTGTCTGTCTGTGTGTGTGTGTGTGTATGTGTGTGTGTGTGTGTGTGTGTGTGTGTGTGTGTGTGTGTGTGTGTGTGTGTGTAGCCAAAGACAGCAAGGAAAATCCAACGATGATTTCACTATATTATTGATATTTGGAATTTCTCAAGTTTACCATAGAGAAGTTCATAAGGGGTTGAAGAGACCAGTAAAATTGAAGCATCATATTAGACAAGTACTCATCAATGATGACAAAATTACATTTCAAGTACAGGAACATAAATAATGTGTACAGCAAAGTAAATATAATTAGTGGTCATACATTTTTAAAATATGACCAATAAGCAATGTTCTAATATAAAATAACAATTTCATATGTATGTTAATACTTAGGTTTATATATAAATTATAAAAGAACTTGAAATGATTTTGTATGGACTGCATATGTAAGCTTTTAACTGTCAAGTTAAATAACAAGATCGAAAAATAAAACAAGGATTATTATAATAAAGAGTATTGCATTCCTTTATAATATGGTGGATATAGTATTTCTCAAACCTAGGAATATTGCTTAAGGAGACATGCCACAGATTTCATTCGATTGCTTGTTTTCAAATTAACATTTTTGGTGGAGACATAACATGACTTTTAACCAAACATATAGAAAGAGTTTTTCCTTGGACATAATAAATAAATCAATCTCTTTGCTGTTAACTACATAAGCACCAAATTGACTAAGAGATTTCAACTTTCTTTTTTTTTTACTCCAGGGAAACTAGTTTGGAGAGTTTAAAGACAATAGAACAATTAAACTAATGAGGAGCTTTGAGAATTTAAACCCTGGGACACATGACCATTTAATAATGTTCCTTCTCCTTAGCTCTTTATCTTTAATGTCTGTGCTGTGAAAACTCATTTGATTCTTCTATAAACAGACACTTGAGTGGAAAAACCTTCATTACTGAATATTGGAAAAGCTGGTATGCTCCAGTCAGGGCTGGTGGGGTAGACATGGAAAACAGAAAGGTTGTGTGTAGTGGGCAAGACCCTTTGAAGAGTGGAAACTAGAATGTACCTGTTTACTTCAAAGGCACATTAGTTTTTGTTGAGTCACTTTTCTAGGTCTTATTGCATTTCCATCGCTCCATTTTTGATGTATTAGTTATTTTTCCAATTTCATTTTCTTAAGGAAAATTATTCTCCACTTCTTTGTGTGACTTGTAGAGTCATGCAAGTCATCTTTTGCTATATTTCATACTTCATAATCATTTAAGGCCAGGTTCTACAATTATAAGTTCCTGTTTATCTTATGTTGCTCCCTTTCAATAACTGTTAATGTATTTTATTTTGAGTCATTTTTTCTCACTGTACCCACACTCAGTTGGGTATATGTTGTAAGAATTCTCTTTTAGAGTTGATTCAGTCTCAGTATTTATTTTACTTCTAACATTTTTTTTTATGCTCTAAAATTTAATAGGCAAATTATAATTCTCTAAATGTGCAAATTATGACAAAAACAATCAGTATCTCAAAGTAATGAAGAATGTGGATTAAATGTTAGAGGTGCATATAGAGAATGCAGAAGACAGTACATGAATCCCATATCTTGTCCCTGATATCCTTATCCTCTGCTTCTTATTTTCTCGCCCTTAAAATTCCCACCAATTCTAGTTCACCACATCAGAATAGTGCCATACTGTTTTAAAGCCTGAATCTCTCTCTTCTCTTGTGTTTGCTTCTATTTCTTTTGGTCTCTGCTTAAGCATTCCTACTTCACATGTATTTTCTTCTAAATTAAATTACATTCCCAGTCATTCATAATTCATATACTTTCTATCATTGGAAATTTGGTAGTTTGTGTTTCATGAATCTCTTTTTTTTTTTTTTTCTACAATGAATTGGCTTACACCATCTTAAATAATTGTAAGCAGATTCATTGATCATATATTTTGACCATTAGTGTTTTGAATTTCACAACAATCTATTGTTACTCCTAACTATGGACATATGAGCATATATGAAAAATATTATTTTTCTGCTTTATCATACTGACAGTATGCTTTCTTATTTCCTTTTCATTTCTCTATACTCCATACAATACTTCCCCTTCCCAGAGACACTCACTTAGAAGCAATTGCTAAAAAGAATGAAATTCTTCATTCTTCAGGAAATCTCATTAATTTGTAAGTGGTTCATTGTTTTTAAAGAGAAAGAACACTTATTGTACTTACATAAATAAATGTACCATGAATTGCTCATGTTCCACTTACCAGTGTAACCTCAATGAAAATTCTTCCTGACCAATATTAAACATTCTCATCATTCTCTCATTTACACAGATGTTGGTAAATGAATCAAAATTATATTAAGCAAACCTAACATAAAGTTAAATTTCTAAATCACAGCTCAATATTTACTTTTGGACTTTTCTATAGTGAAAATATTCATTATAAGGCAATAGATTAATATTATTAATAATAATATAATATCAAATACTACCACTCATTGAAGTATACTGCTAGTAAGGTATTTTAAACATAAAACATAATAACAGCAATCATCATGTGGTTAGAAAGTGATTAAGGGCTCAGAAAAAATTCACAAAGTTTGTTGTGGAACAACGTCATTTAGTGAATATTATTGAACTACTAAAAGAAAAAATTATTAGAGTTATAAAGAAAAAGGAATTAATTTACTTCAAATGATTTAGAGGACTTGGTAAGAATAAATTGTCTATATGTGTTCATATATAAAAATTCCATGAATGGCAGCTATAAATGATAAAAGAGAGATATTTAACTACATTAAAAATAAGAATAACTACATATTTAAGAAAGGTCAGGAAAATTAATTTGGGTAAATGAATGACAGTCATGTCACAAGAAAGATATGCTTTTAAGGGTTGTTTTGTGATATTCCATTGACTATTATTTGAAAACTAACTTTGTCTTATCTTAAGCAGATACAAAATTTATATGGAAATAGAGAACCACACATTTATAACAGAATTTCTTATTCTGGGTCTCTCTAATGATCCTAAACTGCAACCTCTTCTCTTTGGACTGTTCTTGTCCATGTACCTGGTCACACTGTTTGGGAACCTGCTTATCATCTTGGCTGTCAGTTCTGACTCATACCTCCACAATCCCATGTATTTCCTCCTCTCCAATCTATCCTTTATTGATATCTGTTTCATCTCAACCACAATACCAAAGATGCTAGTGAACATGCAGTCCCAGAGAAAAGACATCTCCTACATACAATGTCTTACACAGGTATATTTTTTTAATACTTTTGCTGGAATGGATAATTTTTTACTCACTTTAATGGCCTATGATCGCTTTGTAGCCATTTGTCACCCACTCAACTACACTGTTATCATGAATCCTCGGCTGTGTGCCCTTCTTATTCTGATGTTTTGGATCATAATGTTCTGGGTGTCCCTGATTCATGTTCTATTGATAAATGAACTGAATTTCTCCAGAGGCACTGAAATTCCACACTTCTTCTGTGAACTGGCTCAAGTTCTCAAGGTATCCAACTCTGACAATCATGTCAATAATGTCTTTCTGTATGTTGTGACTTCCTTACTGGGTGTGATTCCTATGACAGGAATCCTTATGTCTTACTCACAGATTGCCTCCTCCTTATTAAGGATGTCCTCTACTGTGAGTAAGTACAAAGCCTTTTCCACCTGCAGTTCTCACCTCTGTGTGGTCTCTTTATTTTATGGGTCAGGACTTGGAGTTTATTTCAGCTCTTCTGTTGTCCATTCTAGTCAGAGAAGAATGGTTGCTTCATTGATGTACACTGTGGTTAGCCCCATGCTGAACCCCTTCATCTATACCCTGAGAAACAAAGATGTGAAGGGTGCCCTTGGAAAAATTTTCACCAGAGTTGCCTCTTCACCATCAAGTATCAATGACATCTTAAATAAATTACTACTAAGAAGTGTAAGGCAAATTTTCTGAACATACCTCTCCTGGGTATTTTTTTATATTTTAAATCACATGCTTGATCTACACTATTTTAAAGGTTCATATAACTTTGCATTTGTGTACTTTTTACAGAAAATGTTTTGTTTCTCTCTCTCTCTCTCTCTCTCTCTCTCTATATATATATATATATATATATATATATATATATATATATATTCTCATGAGTTCAAGGGATTTCATTTTAAATCATTTTTTGGAAGGTTAACATACCTCAAATTAATTTGATGTATTTTGTTTTCCATAGGGGAAATGTTATGATAAAACCAGCATTAGGATATTCCATAGATATCCTACTGAAATATATTCCTCTCCCCTACTAACTATAACTTCGGAGAAGAATAGGGCCTGTGGTGGTTTGAAGAAGAATAGGGCCTCCTTGGCTCATCTGGAGTGAAGTGATACTATTAGGAGGTATGCTCTTTTGGCAGTAGGTGTGACCTTGTTAGAAGAGGTGAGTCACTTTGTATGCGGGCTTTGAGGTCCCACCCAGACTTTAAGCTCTACCTAGTGCAGAAAAGTATGTCTGTCCTCTCAGAAGACAGACCAGATGAAGAACATGGAACTTCTTCTCCAGCACTATGTCTACCTGGATGCTGCCCTGCTTCCCACCATGATGATAATGGAATGAACCTCTTATATGGTAATCCAGCCCCAATTGAATGCTATATTTTATAAATGTGGCCTTGGTCATATTGTCTCCTTACTGCATTAGAATCCTAAAACAAAATTTGCTATCATAGACTTAGGTATTCATGTGATAGGTCTGGCTATTTTTTTGTTTGGAGGAATGTAGATTTGGAGCTTTGGATTCAGAACACAGTGGAATGCTTTAAGTGAGGCTTAATGGTACATACTAGTAGGAATATGAAAGATGTTGGTGCTGAAGATGAACTGTTCAGCTCTTGTTAGAGTGGTTTTGGAGGACATGAATTTTAGGATGTTGCCTGGAGATTATTCCTATAATGTTATTGTAAAGTACATAGCTGCCTTTTACCGTTTTATGAGGCTTAATCTAAGGTGAAAAGAGTCAGTTGACTTGATAAAGTCTCAGAAAAACCCAGCATAAACTTTGCCTTCCTGTTTACTCTCATGAAGAACATTTTGATCAAGCATAGGAAGTTTGGAAAGGAAAAATTCAAAGTGTATAGTACATAGAATAATGGGGAACCAGGAAGTTGAAGGAAGCTGAATTCATTATTTAAGGTGATAAACAGATTAAAGGCCTAGTAACCTCAGGGCATGATCCAAGCAAGATAAGCTTATTTATGCTTTTAAAGTTGAACAAGAGATAGTAATATTAGGCATTGTTATTTACTAGTTATTGTTTTCATTAGGACTTAATCTCAAGTGAACTACAATCCATAAATGGAGGGCACACCTATAATTCAGATCTTAAGCCTGAAAGACATAGGCTTTTTGATATGTATTTGATATGAAGGAACAATGGCCATTAAAAGCTTAGGCAAAGACATGGTGGTCCACACCTTTAGCTCCAGGGACAGAAGCATGCATATCTCCCAGCTCAAGTCCACCCTGGTTATAGAATAGCTTAGATTTGAGTGTGTTGGAACATGACTTTAATCCCAGAACTCATGACATAGATGCACGTATATTCCTGAGTTAAAGGTCAATTTCCAAAGCAAATTTAAGGACAGTCAAGTTTAGGCAATGAATGATGCAATATAATACATGGTCTATGTTCCAGCACCAGCAGTAGTAGAACTCAGCATCTTCAGTAGTGTGGTTCTGGCTTTAGTCAATGTTAGAAGGGGTTAGAGGAAAAATTGATGCTGGTTACCTGGAGCTGAAAATTAGTAATGATTAACAAGAGAACAGCATCATTGAGGTGAAAACTACTGGACAGTGTTTTCTGAGAGCACAAACAAGGTCTTCCCAGAGATAACCAATGTTGTAAATGTCCTGCAGCTGGGCTTTGTCATATGTATGAATCACTTGGGTGGTACTAGATTTGAAGTCATGAAGGGTTCATAGAAAGAAGCTGAGGCTTGGCATTTTGACAGAATAAAGACAATTGCTAAAGGTTCAGCCTCAGTTGGAGTGGATGATCCAGGACTTAAGGGGTCATGCAAAGAAGTTGAGCCTTGTCATAATGAAGAGAGCCTATAAGAAGACATTGTTTAAGCCTATTTTCAGAGAAATACACCAGAATATTGGAGAAGCCAGTACCATGAGATAACTACCAAGAAGAGCAGAAGCAGTGGAGTGGAATCAACCATATCCTAGAGTGCTATAGTGGGCAGAGATGGAGAAATGACATAAGCCCTTTCAAGGAGTTTGAATATCATGTGTGGATCTTAGGCATTGTAACAAGATGGTGTAAAGTTGAAGTTGCCTTGGAGAACCCACAATATTAGAATTGCCAGATCCATGGGAAACCTGCTAATGAAAGCAGCTAACATGGATTATAACAAGCCCTCCCCCCGATAAGTTTGTTACAGTCAACAAAAATGAAAGCTGTTGGTTATACGAAGACATATTCTATATTTGACATGGAAATGCTAAGGTATGGTATTTCCTCACTATGTCGATTTTTAATGGTAATGTATATCCTGTGATATTGCTTATATGTGATCTACTTTTGGATTTTGATTTTATAGGTGATTACAGTTATGATTGGATGAATCTCAGAGATTTTGAACTTTAGAATTTTAAAATTGTTGAGACTGTTATAGAATATGGGACTTTAAAAACTGGACTAAATATACTTTGCGTTATTCGGTGGGTATGTATGACCCCCATAGACTCATGTGCTTGAACAAGGCTATGGGGCCAGGGAGTGAAACGTGATGGTTTGAATATGCTTGGCCCCTGCACAGTGAAAATATTCAGATGCATGACCTTGTTGGAGTAGGTGTGGCCTTGTTAAAAGAAGTAAGTCTCTGTGGGCTGGGCTCTGAGGTTCTATGCTTAAGCTCCACTCAATGCAGTAGATTCAGTCTTTCCTGGATAAAGTCAGACTAAGATGCAGAATACTCAGTTCCTTCTCCAGTACCATGTCTGCCTGGATGCTGTCATGCTTCCTGACATGATAATAATGGAATGAACCTCTGAAGCTGTACACCAGCCTCAATTAAATGTTGGCCTTTATAACAGTTGTCTTGGTCATTGTGTCTTTTCACAGCCATGAATTTCCCTAATGACTAGGGAAAGGCCATTGGGGAATATCCTAGGGGTATCTCACAGGATCTGATATCAAATTCAATTCAATTTTTCCATGTCATCAGAGTCATTCACAGAGCAATTGAAAGATTTAATTCCTGTTGTTAGAAATTGTCTTGACCCACAGGACAGTCAACAGGGTCCCCGGACCACTTAGGGAAAGGCGAGAGACAAGAGACATGAGAGTCTGACAGCAAGACAGTATTCTGATCAAGCTGTCAAATTTAATTTTTTACACAAGGCAATATAAAGGCAAGCAAGCAGGTGTAAGGAGGGGTGAAGGGGGAAAGTCATTGTATTTGGGGGACAGTCTCAAGGGGCTAATAACATTTCTCAGGAACAGTTTCTCAGAATTGTCTCTCAGAATCTTAGGGAAGAGTTGGCAAGTGCTGTAGGAACTTGGCATAAAAAATTGAACATGAGGAGGTGAAGTGGAAAGGAGTTGCTATGGTAACCTAACCACAGGTGAGCTTCATTTATTCAAGCCCACTCAGGTGAGCTCTGCATGTACTACTGACCATCTAGTTTACTTGGCTAATCTCTACACTAGTATATTTCCTTCTAAAAGCAGCCTAGAGAGAGCAGGCTGGAAATGACTGAGAAGAGGGGGCTTTGAGATCTCTGTGAGAATGGCTCCTGGCAAAAAACAACACTACTGTGATGTAATAGAGAACAAAATAACTTCAGTAAATAAAGCTACCAGAGAACAAGGAATTGGCTGGCTGATATAAATTATCAGACACCAAAGCAAAAAATACAAATAAATGGCAATGTTTTTGAAATTGAATATTTACTAGACACAGTTTTCAGGGTTTCCCACTCAGCATATCAGTAGCCATTTTGTTTTATGTTTGCCAGCTCTTTCTTATTGTTGCTGCATTATGCTTGCCAATCTTTAATGCAGGAAAATATTGTGACTCAGATAAGGGTCATGTTGACTGGTAGTGTATGTAATGGTGTTTCTTACTCTTATAAAAACCTACAACTATAAGCTTCATGTAGGACCTATCAAATTAACGGTCAATATGAACTGTTGTGTATAAAATGGCTTGAGTCAGGGTTGATCACCTGGCAGCAGTCCCAGCATCTGCATATGAGCTCATTGGGCATGTGGATTTTTTTTTGTTTTGGTTTTAGCTTTGATAAAGTGGACCTGAGAAATGTTAAGGTAACAGTTTTAAACTGTTGCTCTGTTAAAATAGTCTTGTTGTATGCATTAAACAAATTATCCCTACTTAACTGCTTGATTTTCATGTGGTTTGTGGGGTTACTTCTGTACCCCAACATAGACTAGAAGATGTAATAGTGATTTCACCAAAATATTACCATACAGATTGGCCTCTTCAAGAGGTGAACATTCAGCTTCCAGGGATTGAAACATTTTGCCAAGTAAAAAAAAGTAGAGGAAGGGTTTAATTTATAGGATCAAAAAGACAAGGAGGAAAATTAAAACATATGTAGCTAATACAGCCATGAATTTTTGTGAGTGTGATTCATCACAGCAATGGAAAACACATATTAACATTACTATATTCTCAGATATAAGTCACAAAACACAGAATGCTTCTGAAAAAATATTAAAAGGTATTATCAAGAACAGTTACAGACAGATCAGGTTGTAGATAATAAGTAATACAAGCTATTAGTTTTCCAAAGCTACCAAGCACCCTTCATTTAAAATGGTAAACTGAGAAACCATTTTAAACCATTGTGTGGTTGGAACAAAGTCATTGATGTCAGAAAAATCAAAGGCACTAGGGATGTTGATACAGAAACAGTTAAATGTTCAACATATTGAAGAATCAATGAGTCCTTGGAATTCTCCTCTATTTTTAATTAAAAAGAAATCCGGACAAATGAGAATGTTAACTGATTTAAGAGTGATAAATGAGATGATTCAGCCAAAGAGTTTGTATCAGCTTAGAATTACCTTGCCTTCCTTAGTACAGACTATATAATCTATTATAATGATTGATTTGAAAGACTGCTTTTAAAAATCATTAAACCTTTACAAGAACATGATAAAGAAAATTTTTCCTTTATAGTGTCTACTTATAATAATACCCAACCTCTTAAATGTTATCACTAGAAAAGTATTCCACAAGGAATGTTGAATAATTCACAAATGTATAAATTTTTGGCCATTATAAATAGTTTGTTAACAGTATCCTCAATTTAAAATTTATCATTATATAGATGACATATTACTGATTCAAATGCAGAAACTACAGTGAGGGAACGTTTTGTTCAACTAAAGAGAATTTTGACTTGCATGGGATAACAAATTGCTTCTAAAATGCAAAGAGAGGGTTCTAATAATTATATACAGGATTTCTGAAAACTTGATCACAGAAAGGATAGATGAATTACAAAGATTTTTAAAAATTGCTGGAATGCATTAACTGGTTATGGCCAACAATTGAATGAACTATTCAAAAACTAGGTACTTTATTTCAACACTTGAAAGGTGATAAGACTTAAGTAGTACAATAAAATTATCAAATGAGTCTGAAAGTAGATTGGGTCTGGTTAAAAAGAAATTATAAGATGTCCATATGAGTTCCTTGTATCCAATGTTTGATTTTATTTAAATTATCTTATCTTCTACCCATTCTCTGAGATGAATTCTTATGCAGAGAAAAGATAATATGTCAGAATCATAAAGGGGCTGAAAAAGAAATTATGGAAACTGCACCTTTCAGAATAGTCACAAAAGAATATAAAATAATCTTGGGGTAACTCTAATCAAATAACTGAAAGTTAGGATGACAAGAATTCCATGTCTCTCAAGAAAGAAATAGAAGAAGATCCCAGAAAATAGAGAGACCTGTCATGGTCATGGATTGGTACAATCAAATAGCAAAAATTTCCATCCTATAAAAACAATCTACAGATTCAATGTAATCCTCATCAAAATTCCAACAAAATTCTTCAAAGATATGGAAAGAGCAATTCTCATTTTTACATGGAAAAACAAATGATAAAACAGTATAGCAAAAACAATTCTCAATAATAAAAGAAATTTTTGGGGGGAATCCCTATCCCTGACCTCATGCTATACTACAGAGCAATATTGATAAAAACTGCATGGTGTTGGTACCAAGATAGACAGGTTGACCAAAGGAATAGAACTGAAGACTTAGAAAGAAAATCACACACCTAGGAATAGTTGATCTTTGACAAAGAAGTTAAAAGCATCCAATGGGAAAAGGACAGCATCTCCAATAAATGGTGCTGGTTCAACTGGCAAACTGAATGTAAAAAAGGAAAATAGATCCCACTTTACACCAATCATACTGGCTAGATCGAAAACTCAGGTGGCAGCACATGTTGGCAAGGAAGTGGAAAAACAGCAACACTACTAAATTTCTGGTGGGATTGTAAACTGCTAAGAGCACTCTGGAAATCAATTTGCAGTTTCCTCAGAAAATTGGAAATAGATCTACCTGAAGACACAACTATACCACTCTTGGGCATATAACCAAAAGATGTCCCACCCTGTCACAGAGGCACATGTTCATTTTGTTTATATTGTTTTTTTGTGATAGCTGGAAATAAACAAGATGTCCCATAACAGAAGAATTGATATAGAAAATGTGGTTCATTTACACAAAGGTATTAAGAACTAGTACATCATGAGTTTAGTAGGCAAATGGATGGTAGTAGGAACATTAAAGAGCCTACAACATGATCGATGAGTAGGAGACAGAGCATGCTGCCAGTTGTAGATATCTTTTGAAACTTAGAAAATTCTCCTAGAGACATACCTTCTCTAAAACGTGTCAGATTCTACTTTTTTATTGGATATTTTCTTTATTTAACTTTCAAATGTTATCCCCTTTCCAAGTATCCCCTCCCTGGATACTTGTTAGGCAGTCTATGAGAGTGTTCCTCCACCCACCCACACACTCCCACTAGCCTGCCCTGGAATTTCCCTACTCTGGGGTGTTGAGCCTTCACAGGACCAAGGGCCTCTCCTCCCATTGATAATAAACAAAGCCACCCTCACTTACATATGCAGCTCTAACTATGGGTCCCTCCATGTGTAATCTTTGGTTGATATTTTAGTCACTGGGAGCTCTGAGGTTCGAGTTGACTGATATTATTGTTCTTCCTATGGAGTTGCAAACCCCTTCAGCTCCCCCAGTCCTCTCTCTAACTCCTCCACTGGGGAACCAATGCTTAGTCCAATAGTTGGCTGCACACATCTCCTCTGTATATGTCAGGCTCTGGAAGAAATGCTCAGGAGACAGCTATATCAAGTTCCTGTCAGCAAGTATTTCTTGGCATCACAATAGTGTCTGGGTTTGTTGACTGTATATGGGATGGATCTTCAAGTGGAGCAGTCTTTGGATGGCCAATCCTTCTGTCTCTGCTCCACACTTTTTCTCAGTATTTCCACTCATGAGTATTTTGTTCCCCCATCTAGGAAATACTGAAGCATCCATACTTTGGTCTTACTTCTTGAGCTTCATGTGGTCTATGAATTTTATCTTGGATATTATGAAATTTTCGGCTAATATCCACTTATCAGTAAGTGTGTACCATGTGTTTTCTTTTGTGATTAGGTTACCTCAGTCAAGATAATACTTTCTAGTTCCATCCATTTGTCTAAGAATTTCATGAGGTAATTGTTTTTAGTAGTATTGATTGTGTAAATGTACCATATTTTCTGTATATCCATTCTTCCTTTAAACGACATCTTGGTTCTTTCAAGCTTTTAGCAATTATAAACAAGGCTGCTCTGAACACAGTGGAACATATGTCCTTATTATATGTTGAAGTATCTTCTGGGTATATAGCCAGGAATTGTATAGTTGTGTCCTTGAGTAATATTAAGTCCAAGTTTCTGAGGAACTGACAGACTGATTTCCAGAGTGGTTGTACCAGCTTTCTGTCCCACCAAAAATAGAAGTCTTCTTCTTCACATTTTTGCCAGTATCTGCTGTCACCTGAGCATTTCATCTTAGCCATTCTGACTGGAATGAGGTAGAATTTCAGGGTTGTTTTGATTTGTATTTCTCTTATGGCTAAGGATGTTGTACGTTTCCTTAGGTACTTCTTGGACATTCAATATTCCTCATTTGAGAATTCTTTGTTTAGTTCTGTACCCCATTTTTAATAGAGCTATTTGATTCTTTGGAGTCATAACTTCTTGAGTTCTGTTCATATCATATATTAGCCTCTGTCATATGTAGGATTGGTAAAGGTCTTTTGCAAATCTGTTGGTTGCCATTTTGCCCTATTGATAGTGTTTTTTGCCTTACACAAATGTTGGGATTTTATGAGGTCCCATTTGTCTATTGTTGATTGGATTTCTGTTCCCCTATGTTCGAGGCTCTTTCCAACTTCCTCTTGTATTAGTGTCAGTGTTTCTGGTTTTATGTGGAGGTCCTTGATCCAGTTGGACATGAGCTTTGTATAAAGAGATAACTATGGGTCGATTTGCATTTCTCTGCATGCTGACTGCCCGTTGAACCAGCACCATTTGTTGAAAATACTGTATTTTTTCCACTGGATGGTTTTAGCTGCTTTGTCAAAGATCAAGTGACTATATATATGGGGATTCATTTCTGGGTCTTCAATTCTGTTTCATTGATCTTCCTGTCTCTTTCTATACCAATAGCATGCAGATTTTATCACTATTGCTCTGAAACACTGATTGGGGTCAGGAATAGTGAGTCTGCCAGAAGTTCTTTTATTGTTGAGAATAGTTTTCACTAACCTGGGTTTTTGTTATTTCCAATGAATTTGCAAATTGCTCTTTCTAACTTTATGAATAATTGATTTGGGATTTTGATGGGGATAGCACTGAATATGCAGACTGCTTTTGGCCAGATGACCATTTGTATTATATTTATCCTGCATATATATGAGCATGGGAGATATTCTCATCTTCTGAGATTTTCATGGATTTCTTTCTTCAGAGACTTGCAGTTCTTGTCTTACAGATATTTCACTTGCTTGGTTTGCATCACACAGAGGTATTTAATATTATTTGTGATTTTGCTGTAGGGTGTTATTTCCCTAATTTCTTTCTAAGTTTGGCTATCCTTTGAGTAATGGAAAACTACTGAATTTTTTAAGTTAACTTTATATCCAGCCACTTTGCTGAAGTTGTTTATCAGATTTGAGAACTCTCTGATAGAAATTTGTGGGTCACTTAAGTATACATTAAATCTTTTAATAGTTACCAAACAATTGTAATAACTGGGACCATGAATTCAAATATATGATCATATGAGCCATTTTCACTTAAACCACAAAATTTGCCTCTATGTTGGTGTCATTCTTATATATATAATATTAATCTATATATATAATATTAATCTATATATTTATATATATATAATATATATTACTCAGAGAACCTCAAAGAAGTTGTAAGTTCTCTTGAAAATGGAGTTACAGTGTGGTATTGAGCCACCATGTGACTCCTGAGAAATGAGCTCTGGTCTACTGCAGAAGCATCTTAATGCTTTTAACCACTGAGCCATTTTTCAAGATTCTGGGTTATATATGTTAATTTTCATGTATGAATACTTATCTGTAAACTTAGATTCATGTTTGTGTCTGTGTGTGCATATATGTATGTGCATATATGCATCATGGAACTTTAAAAGTAAACAAAAAGGAAATGAAAGGATCTTAAGAGTAAAGGAAGTAATGTAACACATTTAACATATAAGCAGAAAGACAATTTGTGGAGAGCAAGAGGAAAATTAAGAAAGTATGATATGTCATCAAAATTAAATAAAAGTGCCGGGCGATGGTGGCGCACGCCTGTAATCCCAGCACTCTGGGAGGCAGAGGCAGGCGGATTTCTGAGATCGAGGCCAGCCTGGTCTACAGAGTGAGTTCCAGGACAGCCAGGGCTACACAGAGAAACCCTGTCTCAAAAAAAAAAATTAAATAAAAGTGTGTATGAAAATGCCTCAGGATGTCTCATTAATTATTTATGGAACTTAAAATTTTAATACAGTTTTCTCACACATACATGTCAAGAAACAATACTCAAAATTATCAGTGTGCAGGATGTGTTTATTTTGTTGCTCCACTCTTCCATATGAGACAGATGGTGTCAGTCATGCACAGGCAGAGCTTGCTTTCCTCTACATAATTATTGACATATTTTACTTCTCTCTGTAGCAGCATGATATTGGCTAGGTTCTATCACCCATGAACTATGTCATACACTGTCCGTGGGAGGGTTCACAATTGTAGTAAAATCTGAAACTAACTAGAATAAGCATATTTTGGATATACTTGAATAATTCCAGCTCATATGATACATAGAACTGTGCTTTGATTGGCTGTTTCTTTCCTTATTGGTTCTGAGGTTGGGTATTAATGTAGTTATTATGGACTCATTCAAAGATTAATTATCATGCTATGATTGTGAACATGGTTACCTTAACATTCCTAGAGGATTCTGACATTGGCTGTTGTCTGTAAGTAGGTGTGACATCTAGTAGGTGCCCAACAGTACAACCAATGTTTGAGACAGACACTGTGAGTCAGTAGAATTAAATAAAGAACCTCCTGCACTGAGACCCTCCCTCTTCCCTCTCGTTTTCTCCTCTGAGAATGTAGGTCCTTTCATAGATATCCCACTATGTAGTCTCAAGTCTGTACTAGATTAGGTGTGTCCTCTCCCACTGAGGCCAGACAAGGCAACTCTGTGGGGAATGGATACCACAGTCAGGCTACAACTTTGGGAGATACCCCATTCTAGTTTGGCGGAGGTGGCCCACATGGAGACTTAGCTGCACTTCTGCTGTGTATGAGCAAGGGAACTCATTCCATTCCATGTGAGTTCTTTGTTTAGTGGCTTTGTTTCTCAGGGCTCCCAGCTCTCCAGGTTAGTTGACTGTTGATTGAGGTGTTCATACCCCCTTTGTGGCCTTCAATACTTCCCCCAACTCTTCCATGAGAGTCCCCTATCTCCATCCAATGTTTGGCTGTGTGGTTATATCCATCTGTTTCAGTCACCTGTCGGATAGACTCTCTCAGAGGATAGTTTTGCTAGGCCACTGTCTACAAGCATAATAAAGTTTCATTAATAATGTCAGATATTAGTGCTTGCCCATGTGATAGGTTTCAAGTTGGGGCAGTTATTAAATGCCTATTCCTTCAATCTCTGCTTCATCTTTGTCCCCGTATTTCTTTTAGACATAACTTTTGTGTCGAATGTTTGGTGGGTAGGCTTTTAGCCTTATCCCTCCATTAAGGATTGTCCCTGGATACAGGAGGTGTGCTCTTCAATTTCCATATCCCCACTGTTAGGTATTTCAGTTAAAGTCATCCATGTTTACTCCAGGGAGCCTCCCAAATCTCTGGTCTCAGGGACTTCCTAAAGATTTCACTTAGCACCCCCTGCTGCTTTAACAGCTGCAGATTTTTATTAATTCTCCTGGTCCTGTAGGCAACTCTCCTGTTTCTCCACATACCCATTCCCATTCTGTTCTCCCTCTCCTCTTCTGCCCACTATCCTCCCTCCTATTCCTTCTATAACTATTTTGCTCCCTCTTCTAAGTGAAATAAGATTCACTTAGAATAAGAATAAGAAGTAAGTTGGGCCTTACTTCTTGTTTAATTTTGTTGGGTGTGTGGAGGGTTTCATGGGTATTCTATGCTTTTATATCTACTTATCAATGAGTACATTCCATACATGTCCTTTTTTGTCTCAGATAACTCACTCATGATGACATTTTCTAGTTCTATCCATTTGCCTAAATTTTCATGATGTTCTTGTTTTTTAATAGCTGCTAACATTCCATCCTGTAAATAAATTGCATTTTCTGCATCCATTCTTTAGTGGAGGAACATTTAGGTTGTTTCTAGTTTCTTACTATTGTGAGCAAAGACGCTATGAACATAGTGGATCCCATTTCCTTGGGGTATTATGGAACATATTGGGAGTATATGACCAGGAGTGGTATACCTGGGTCTTTAGGTAGTACTTTTTCCAATGTTCTGAGATATAGACAGATTGATTTTCAGAGTAGTTTTACAAGTTGGCAATGGAAAAATGTTGCCCTCTCTCCACATCCTTGTCAGTATGTGTTTTGGTTTGAGTTTTTAATCTTAGCTGTACTGATAAATACAAGGTGGAATCTCAGGGTCATTTATATTTGCATTTCCCTGATATGGAAATATATCATATATCAAATGAAAAATTATCTCTGCAGATGTACAGATGTAGTACCTCACTGTGTATATTTTGTCATGGTATAGGCTTACAATAAACACAATGAAGTCAGAGAAGTTGATTCATCATTATAATCATTGACTTGTGATAACGTATAGCTGAGTTAATTCCTATAATTCTTATGAAAATAATGGCAGTGGAGGCATGTAGTTGTAATCAGAGTGTGTGTGGAAAAATGGGTGAGGAAGAATCCTGGAGCCCACTGACTAGTTACTCTACAGGCATCTAGTACTCAGAGCAAATTAAAAGAGGTTGTAAAAACCACTAACAAAAGGTCATTAAAAGGGATCTAATGATTTACTAAAACTGGTAGGACAGAAGATAAAATATTCACCCAGTTATTAAGACAGTAGCAAATTCTCTCAAATGGGACTAGAGTGCTATAGAGGTAAATACCAACTATAGAATTGAGATACCCCGGGCGGCGGCGGCGGCGGCGGCGGCGGCGGTAGCAATGGCTGCTTCAGCTAAAGGGCCATCAGCGGTGGAACCAAGGCGACACAGGGTCCAGTTAGGCCCTGCGCCCACGACCACTGACCTTCGCTGACCAGCCGGGCGGCAAGCAACTGCGGTTCTGCGGAGCCTTTCGCTGCACGGAAGCCACTTCAGAACTCGGCTGCCCGCCAGTCAGGAGAGACTCACCGCCATCTTGATCCCGGGCTCCAGAGATCGGTCAGACTGAGGTACACAAACATAATCCTAGGCCCAACACCGCAGGGGTCTGAGCCAGACGGGCGTTGGCCTGCACCCAGGCCCTGGGCTGTTCGAGTGGCCATCGGGGCGCCAACCCAGCCAGGAGTTTTTTTTTTTTTGCCCCGGCCGGTGCACGCGCCGCCATTTTGCCTACAGGAGCCAGAGTGCTCGGGAGGGCAGGGACTGCTAACAAGCGTAGCCTGAGGCTAACAAAACGGGGGTCTAGGCCCCAAAAGGCACAGGACTGACCCCAAGAACTGGGCGGCTTGGTGGGCCATCTGTGTGTCAACCCGCCCAGGAGGTTATTAGCACAACAGACTCTCCCGGTGCTTTCGGGGAGCGCGGACGCGCACGCCCGCCATCCGGGTCACCTGGCGGACCCAAATAACAGACATAGCCCTAGGGGAACTTTGCTCGGACCTTGGCCTCCCAGGCGTTTGCCTGGACTCAGGGCCCAGGCGACAAGGCTAACCTAGTGTGCGCCAGCCCGGTTGGGGAAATCGGCTGCCCAGCGGAGTGAGCGGAGCACAGGGGAGGTCACAGCAACATTCACCTTCGGAGCTCCCTGGGGGTGCACACGGGTTCCACCTGGTCCACAGACACAATCTGGGGCAAGGCCTCAGGCAGAAGCCCCCAGCTCAACTCTCTCCGCTTCAGATCAGCTTGGGTGGCCGCCACATCTCCAGGTCCCTCAAGAGGCTAGTGGGGGCTTCCGGGCGGCCAGCTGGGAGAAGTCAGTGTGCTCCAATAAATCCTGCGGGCCCCAGCGGGAGCCTTCAGGTGCCTGCTTCGGGATCTGAACAGCCTGGACAACAGCACCCTGTCTATAGGCAGTGCAGAGTGTAAGCTGTGCACCAGAGGCCAACGGGGAAGGGGCAGCTTGCACTGGTGAGTCCAGCACTGACAAGACCAAGTAACACCAGTGAGAGCTAGATGGCAAAAGGCAAACGCAGAAACGTCACTAACAGAAATCAAGGCAATATGGCAACATCTGAACCAAATTCTCCTCTACCAGCAAGTCCTGGATACCCCATCACACCAGTAAAACAAGATTTGGATTTAAAATCACTGGTCATGATGCTGGTACAGGAACACATGAAGGACATTCAGGAGAAAATGGATCAAAAGTTAGAAGCCCTTGCAAGGGAAACACAAAAATCATTGAAAGAAATCCAGGAGAATACAAAAGCCAACAAGGAGGAAATGCAAAAAACACTTAAAGAAATACAGGAGAACTTTGCTCAACAGGCTGAGGTCATGAAAGACGAAACACAAAAATCTCTTAAAGAAATACAGGAGAACTTTGGTCAACAGGCTGAGCTCATGAAAGAGGAAACACAAAAATCTCTTAAAGAATTACAGGAAAACACAAACATGCAAGGGAAGGAGCTAAGCAAAACCATCCAGGATCTAAAATCAGAAGTAGAAACAACTAAGAAAACTCAAAGGGAGACAACTTTGGAGATAGAAAGCCTTGGGAAGAAATCAGGGGACAGAGATGCAAATATCAACAACAGAATACAAGAGATAGAAGAAAGAATCTCAGATGCTGAAGATTTCATAGAAACCATGGACTCAACAGTTAAAGAAAATGCAAAGTGCAAAAAGCTTGTAACCCAAAATATCCAGGAAATCCAGGACACAATGAGAAGACCAAACCTAAGGATTATAGGCATAGATGAGAGTGAAGATTTACAACTTAAAGGGCCAGCAAATATCTTCAATAAAATTATGGAAGAAAACTTCCCTAACCTAAAGAGAGAGATGCCCATGAATATACAAGAAGCCTACAGAACTCCAAACAGACTGGACCAGAACAGAAATACTTCCCGTCACATAATAATCAAAACACCAAATGTTCTAAACAAAGAAAGAATACTAAAGGCAGTAAGAGAAAAAGGCCAAGTAACATATAAAGGAAGACCTATCAGAATCACAGCAGACTTTTCACCTGAGACTATGAAGGCTAGAAGGTCCTGGGCAGATCTCATGCAGACTCTAAGAGAACACAAATGCCAACCAAAACTACTATATCCAGCAAAACTCTCAATCACCATAGATGGAGAAACTAAGATATTTCACGACAAAACCAAGTTCACCCAATATCTATCCACAAACCCAGCCCTAAAAAGGATAATAGGAGGACAACACCAATACAAGGAGGGAAACTCCACCCTGAAAAAAGCAAGATAGTAACCTTTCATCAAACCCAAAAGAAGTTAAGCAATCAAATTTAAAAAATAACGTCAAAAATGATAGGAAGTAACAATCACTATTCCTTAATATCTCTTAACATCAATGGACTCAATGCCCCAATAAAAAGACACAGACTAACTGACTGGATACGTAAACAGGACCCTACATTTTGCTGCTTACAGGAAACACACCTCAGGGACAAAGACAAACACTACCTTAGAGTAAAAGGCTGGAAGACAAATTTACAAGCAAATGGTCTCAGGAAACAAGCTGGAGTAGCCATTTTAATATCAGATAAAATTGACTTTCAACCCAAAGTCATCAAAAGAGACTCTGAGGGACACTTCTTGCTGGTCAAAGGAAAAATACAACAAGAAGAACTCTCAATCCTGAACATCTATGCTCCAAATGCAAGGGCACCCTCTTTCATAAAAGAAACTTTATTAAAACTCAAAGCACACATTGCACCTAACACAATAATTGTGGGTGACTTCAACACTGCACTTTCCTCAATGGACCGATCAGGAAAACAGAAACTAAACAAGGACACAATGAAACTAATTGAAGCTTTGGAACAATTAGATTTAACTGATATATATAGAACATTCTATCCTAAAACAAAAGAATATACCTTTTTTTCAGCACCTCATGGTACCTTCTCCAAAATCGACCATATAATTGGTCACAAGACAGACCTCAACAAATATAAAAAGATAGAACTAATCCCATGCCTCCTATCTGATCACTATGGAATAAAAGTGGTCTTCAATAGCAACAGAAACAACAGAAAACCCACATACACGTGGAAATTGAACAATACTCTACTCAATGACACCTTGGTCAAGGAAGAAATAAAGAAAGAAATTAAAGACTTTTTAGAACACAATGAAAATGAAAACACAACATACCCAAATCTATGGGACACAATGAAAGCAGTGCTAAGAGGAAAACTCATAGCCCTGAGTGCCTCCAAAAAGAAAATGGAGAGAGCATACATTACCAACTTAATGACACACCTGAAAGCCCTAGAACAAAAAGAAGCTATTTCACCCAGGAGGAGTAGAAGGCAGGAAATCATCAAACTCAGGGCCGAAATCAATCAAGTAGAAACAAAGAGAACCATACAAAAAATCAACAAAACTAGGAGCTGGTTCTTTGAGAAAATCAACAAGATAGATAAACCCTTAGCCAGACTGACAAAAGGGCACAGAGAAAGTATCCAAATTAACAAACTTAGAAATGAAAAGGGAGACATAACAACGGAAACTGAGGAAATCCAAAAAATCATCAGATCCTACTACAAGAGCCTGTACTCAACACAACTGGAGAATCTGGAGGAAATGGACAATTTCCTTGACAGATACCAAATACCAAAATTAAATCAGGACCAACTAGACCATCTAAACAGTCCCATAAAGCCTAAAGAAATAGAAGGAGTCATAGAAAGTCTTCCAACCAAAAAAAGCACAGGACCAGATGGTTTCAGTGCAGAATTCTACCAGACCTTCAAAGAAGAGTTAACACCAATACTCTTCAAACTATTCCACAAAATAGAAACAGAAGGAACACTACCCAATTCCTTCTACGAAGCCACAATTACGCTGATACCAAAGCCACACAAAGATCCAACAAAGAAAGAGAACTTCAGACCAATTTCCCTTATGAACATCGATGCAAAAATACTCAACAAAATTCTTGCCAACCGAATCCAAGAACACATCAAAACGATCATCCACCATGATCAAGTAGGCTTTATCCCGGGAATGCAGGGTTGGTTCAATATACGGAAATCCATCAATACAATCCACTACATAAACAAACTCAAAGAACAAAACCACATGGTCATTTCATTGGATGCTGAAAAAGCATTTGACAAAATTCAGCATCCTTTCATGCTTAAAGTCTTGGAGAGAACAGGAATTCAAGGCCCATACCTAAACATAGTAAAAGCAATATACAGCAAACCGGTAGCCAGCATCAAACTAAACGGAGAGAAACTTGAAGCAATCCCACTGAAATCAGGGACCAGACAAGGCTGCCCCCTTTCTCCTTATCTTTTCAATATTGTACTTGAGGTACTAGCTCGGGCAATTCGACAACATAAGGAGGTCAAAGGGATACAAATTGGAAAGGAGGAAGTCAAACTATCATTATTTGCAGACGACATGATCGTCTACCTAAGTGACCCAAAGAACTCCACTAGAGAGCTCCTACAGCTGATAAACAACTTCAGCAAAGTGGCAGGTTACAAAATCAACTCAAGCAAATCAGTGGCCTTCCTATACTCAAAGGATAAGCAGGCTGAGAAAGAAATTAGGGAAATGACCCCCTTCACAATAGCCACAAACAGTATAAAGTATCTTGGGGTGACTCTTACCAAACATGCGAAAGATCTGTATGGCAAGAACTTCAAGACTCTGAAGAAGGAAATGGAAGAAGACCTCAAAAAATGGGAAAACCTCCCATGCTCATGGATCGGTAGAATCAATATAGTTAAAATGGCCATTTTGCCTAAAGCACTATACAGATTCAATGCAATACCCATCAAAATCCCAACTCAATTCTTCACAGAGTTAGAAAGAGCAATTATCAAATTCATCTGGAACAACAAAAAACCCAGGATAGCTAAAACTATTCTCAGCAACAAAAGAAAATCTGGGGGAATCAGTATCCCTGACCTCAAGCAATACTACAGAGCAATAGTGTTAAAAACTGCATGGTATTGGTACAGTGACAGGCAGGAGGATCAATGGAACAGGATTGAAGATCCAGAAATGAACCCACACACCTATGGCCACTTGATCCTCGACAAAGAGGCTGAAAACATCCAATGGAAAAAAGATAGCCTTTTCAACAAATGGTGCTGGTTCAACTGGAGGTCAGCATGCAGAAGAATGCGAATTGATCCATCCTTGTCTCCTTGTACTAAGCTCAAATCCAAATGGATCAAGGACCTCCACATAAAGCCAGACACTCTGAAGCTAATAGAAAAGAAACTGGGGAAGACCCTTGAGGACATCGGTACAGGGAGAAAGTTTCTGAACAGAACACCAATAGCGTATGCTCTAAGAGCAAGAATTGACAAATGGGACCTCATAAGGTTACAGAGTTTCTGTAAGGCAAAGGACACCATCAAGAGGACAGATCGGCAACCAACAAATTGGGAAAAGATCTTCACCAATCCTACATCAGATAGAGGGCTAATATCCAATATATATAAAGAACTCAAGAAGTTAGACTCCAGAAAACCGAACAACCCTATTAAAAAATGGGGTACAGAGTTAAACAAAGAATTCTCACCTGAAGAACTTCGGATGGCGGAGAAGCATCTTAAAAAATGCTCAACTTCATTAGTCATTAGGGAAATGCAAATCAAAACAACCCTAAGATTTCATCTTACACCAGTCAGAATGGCTAAGATTAAAAATTCAGGAGACAGCAGGTGTTGGAGAGGGTGCGGAGAAAGAGGAACACTCCTCCACTGCTGGTGGGGTTGCAAATTGGTACAACCACTCTGGAAAGCAGTCTGGCGGTTCCTCCGAAAACTGGGCACCTCACTTCCAGAAGATCCTGCTATACCACTCCTGGGCATATACCCAGAGGATTCCCCACCATGTAATAAGGATACATGCTCTACTATGTTCATAGCAGCCCTATTTATAATTGCCAGATGCTGGAAAGAACCCAGGTATCCCTCAACAGAAGAGTGGATACAAAAAATGTGGTATATCTACACAATGGAGTACTATTCAGCCATTAGAAACAATGAATTCATGAAATTCTTAGGCAAATGGATGGAGCTAGAGAACATCATACTAAGTGAGGTAACCCAGACTCAAAAGGTGAATCATGGTATGCACTCACTAATAAGTGGTTATTAACCTAGAAAACTGGAATACCCAAAACATAATCCACACATCAAATGAGATACAAGAAGAAAGCAGGAGTGGTCCCTGGTTCTGGAAAGACTCAGTGAAACAGTATTTGGCAAAACCAGAACGGGGAACTGGGAAGGGGTGGGAGGGAGGACAGGGGAAGAGAAGGGGGCTTACGGGACTTTCGGGGAGTGGGGGGGGGGCTAGAAAAGGGGAAATCATTTGAAATGTAAATAAATTATATCAAATAAAAAAAAAAGACAAAAAAAAAAAAAAAAAAAAAAGAATTGAGATACCCCAGCAGTTTCCAGAAACCTCTGGAAACATGTGAGCATGCCCTATATTACGATGTAAGTTCATCATCCAAATTTATACTTCACTTTCCTAATCAATGGACAGATTGAAATTTGTTAATATATGGTTTACATTTCTTGTTGTTCGGCTTAGGCTTATGCAACTTTTAATAAGCTACAGTGGGGTGATATGTAATTTATAGAAATGCCATTTCGGCAACTACTTTTAAAATTCAAGTTTGGATGATTGTCTTTGCTATGCTAATTCCTTGATGAAAAGTATTAGCATATCACTCTGAAAATTGCACTAAAGTTAGTTTAGGCTTGATAAATCACTCCAGAAGTTTTTACCACAGACTGTTTCTATAAAACTGTCACTGTTTCTAATATAGAATTTTGTTTTCAAAGAAACTGGGTACATCTGCAAAATGTTCCTCTATTAAGTCTTAAGGGCATTAAGGAGGCATTTTCAGAATTATAAGACCACCATAGTTGTGCTCAGATTCTCAATGCTGTCCTTGACTGTGTGATCTATGCTGTTGAAATACAGGCAGCTCCTCAATGCCCTGGGAAGCCTGAGTCTACCTAGAATAGTTGTAACCATTTTGACATGTAATGGATAAGAAAATTATCCATTTAGAAGTTGAACAATAAACCAAAGAACAGGTGTATTTTGTAAACCATGTTTCACTGAGAACATTTCAGTTATTCCTAAAGGCTGATATGCTTCAATTTGAAAATGATGATGATTTTGAATGGACAGGAGTGAATTAACAATCTACCATTATGTTTTGAATATATCTCTCAATAAAATTATTGAAATGCAAAAAAGAAAATGAAATATTGACTTGGTTTATCTATGCAAAACTTCACTAATACTTAGTTACAAGATGTTACGGTTTTAACTCTACATGAACTTGATGAGCCCAGACTTGCCCCAAAATCGTGATCTTCCTGTCTCCACCTCCTTCAGGAAATTGTACCAGTGTGTGCCACCACAATGGACCAGAGGTTAACGAAAAGGCTGAAAGGCTATCCAGTCACCAGATCAACTTAGGATCCTTCCCATGGGTGTGCACCAAACACTGACACTATTACTGATGCCATGCTGTACGTTTTACAGGAGTCTAGCATGGCTATCCTCTGAGAGACTCTACCAACAGCTGACTGAGACAGATGCAGATATTTATAGTCAACCACTGGAAGAATTAAAAGAATGAAGGAGCTGAATGGGGATAGCAACTCCATAGGAAGACTAAGAGTATCAACTAAGGTGCACTCCTGGAAGCTCCTAGAGACAAAGCAATCAACCATAGAGCTGGGCTTGTCTGTGACCCAGGCACATATGTAGCAGAGAACTGCCTTGCCTGGTCTCAGTGGGAGAGGATGTGCCTAATCCTGTAGAGACTTGATGCCCCAGGAAAGGGTTGCAGCAGAGGTAAAGTGGAGGGCTGGGCTGGTGAGGGGTGGTGAAGCATCCTTACAGAGTAAAAGGGAAAGGGAAATGGGTGACGATATCTCGAAGGGTGGGGTGGGGACAGGAAGGGGAACAACATTTGTAATGTAAATAAATAAAAAAATAAGTAATAATATACACAAAATTCTAGTTAAAAGATTTTGTGGCATCAGGGTGTCAGGTAGCTCCACAGCCTTCTGTGCACAGCCTGCCAAGAGAGAGTCATCTACCAGCAGTGCCTCCTATTCTGAGAGCAGAGGTGAGAACTCCACTTTCTTTTCAATATCTCTCTGGAGGGGAACAGATAGGAGTGCACAGGGGATACGATCTGTAGAGCAGATGGGACAGGAGCCTTCCAGTCACCATTTGCACCAGGGAGCCAGGCAGCTCCACAGCCTTCAGTGCACAGACACTGCCAGAAGACAGTTGGTATCCAAGGAATACAGACACAGATCTACAGGTCCACAGCAAGAACAAGCTCCAGCCAGAGACAGAAAGACCAACTAACACCAGAGATAACCAGATGGTGAAAGGCAAATGCAAGAAAATTACCAAAAGTCAAGGCAACATGGCACCATCCGAATACAGTTCTTTTACCACAGCAAGACCCAAATAACCCAACAAACTGGAAAAGCAAGAGTTTGACTTATAATTTTATCTCATGATGCTGATGGAGGACTTCAAGAAGGACGTAAGTAATTTCCTTAAAGAAATACAGGTGAGCATGGATCAACAGGTAGAAGTCCTTAAAGAAGAAGGACAAAAAATCCCTTAAAGAAATACAGGAGAACATGGGTCAACAGGTAGAATCCCTTAAAGAGGAAACACAAAATTCCCTTAAAGAAATACAGGAGAACATGGGTCAATGTGTAGAAGCCTTAAAGAGGAAACACAAAAATCCCTTAACGAAATACAGGAAACACAAACAATCAAGTAAAGGAACTGAACAAAACCTTCCAGGTTCTAAAAATGGAAGTAGAAGCAATAAAGAAAAAACAAAGGGAGACAACTCTGGAGATAGAAAACCTTGGAAAGAAATCAGGAGTCATGGATGCAATCATCAACAACATAATATAAGAGATAGAAGAAAGAATCTCAGTTGCTAAATCTACCATAGAAAACATTGACTCAACAGTCAAAGAAAATGCAAAATGTAAAAATTTGTTACCCAAAACATTTAGGAAATCCAGAAAACAATGAGAAGACCAAACATAGGAATATATGTATAGAAGAGAGCAGAGATTTACCACTTAAAGGGCCAGTAAATATCTCCAACAAAATTATAGAAGAAAACTTCCCTAACCTAGAAAAAGAGATGCTGGTGAACATAAAAGAAGCTTACAGAACTCCAAACAGACTGGACTAGAACAGAAATTCCACTCATCACATAATAATCAAAACATCAAATGCACTAAACAAAGAAATAATATTAAAAACAGCAAGAGAAAACAGTCAATTAACATATAATGGTAGACCTATCAGAATTGCACCATACTTCTCACCAGAGACCATGAAATACAGAAGATGCTGGGAAGATATCATTCAGACCCTAAGAGAACACAAATGTTCTCTTAGTAGTAGCCAAGACTACTATACCCAGCAAAAGTCTCAATTACCCTAGATGGACAAACCAAGATATTCCATGATAAAACCGAATTTACACAAGATCTTTCCACAAATCCAACCCTACAAAGGATAATACATGGAGGGAAACTATACCCTAGAAAATGCAAGAAAGTAATCTTTCAGCAACCCTAAAAGAAGATAGCCATACAAACATAAAAATAACATCAAAAACAGGAAGCAACAATCATTATTCCTTAATATCTCTTTACATCAATGGACTCAATGCTCCAATAAAAAAACACAGACTAACAGATTGAATACATGAACAAGACCCAGTATTTTGCTGCATACAGGAAACACATCTTAGTAACAAAGATATATACTACCACAGAGTAAAAGGCTGGAAAACAAATTTCTAAGCAAATGGTCCCAGGAAACAAGGTGTAGTAGCCATTCCAATATCAAATGAAATCAACTTTCAACCAAAGGTCATCAAAAAAGATAAGGATGGACACTCCATACTCATCCAAGGAAAAATATACTGACCATCTATGTTCTAAATGCAATGGTACCCACATTCATAAAAGAAACTTTATTAAAACTCAAAGCACACATTGCACCTCACACAAGAATTGTGATGGACTTCAAAATCCCAATCTGATCAATGGACAGATCTGAGAAACAAACTAAACAGAGACACAGTGAAACTAATAGATTTAATAGATATCTATAGAACATTTCATCCTAAATCAAAAGAATATATCATCTTCTCAGCAATTCATGGTACCTTTTCCAATGTTGACAATATAATTGCTCACAAAACAGACCTGAACAGATTTAAGAAGATTGAAATAACCCCATGCTTCCTATCAGATCACTGTAGATGAAGGCTCATCTTCAGTAGCAAAAACAATAGAAAGCACACATACACATGGAAGCTAAACAATGCTATAATCAATAATACTTTGGTCAAAGGAGAAATAAGGAAAGAAATCAAAGACTTGTACCCCATTTTTTTAATAGGGTTATTTGGTTCCCTGGGATCTAACTTCTTGAGTTCTTTGCATGTATTGGATATTAGCCCTCTATCAGATGTAGGGCTGGAGAAGATCTTTTCCCAATTTGGTGGTTGCCATTTTGTCCTTTTGACAGTGTCCTTTGCCTTACAGAAACTTTGTAATTTTAGGAGGTCCCATACAGATATAAAGAAAGAATTTTCATAAGAAGAAATTTGGATGGCCATCTTAAGAAATGCTCAATATCATTAGTCATTAGGGAAATGCAAATCAAAACAACCCTGAGATTTTACCTCACACCAGTCAGAATGGCTAAGGTTAAAAACTCAGGAGACAGCAGGTACTGGTGAGGATGTGGAGAAAGAGGAACACTCCTCGGCTGCTGGTAGGATTGTAAGATGGTACAACCACTATGGAAATCAGTCTGGCAGTTCCTCAGAAAACTGGACATGACACTTCCGGAGGACCCTGCTATACCTCTCCTGGGTATATACCCAAAGAATTCCCCGGCATGCAATAAGGACATATGTTCCATTATGTTCATAGCAGCCTTATTTATAATAGCTAGAAGCTGGAAAGAACCCAGATGTTCCTCAATGGAGAAATGGATACAAAAAATGTGGTATATTTACACAATAGAATACTACTCAGCAATTAAAAACAATGAATTCATGAAATTTTTAGGCAAATGGTTGGAACTGGAAAATGTCATCCGAAGTGAGGTAACCCAATCACAAAAGAATACACATAGGATGCAATCTCTGATAAGTGGATATTAATTAGCCCAGAAGCTCTGAATACCCAAGGCAAATTAGCATAACAGATGACTCCCATGAAGAAGTAAGGAGAGGGCCCTGATCCTGGAAATGTTTGATCTAGCATTATAGGGGAGTACCAGTACAGAGAAAAAGGAGGGACGTGATTGGAGCATGGGTGGAGAGAAGAAGGCTTATGGGACATATGGGGAGGGGGGATCTTGGAAAGGGGAAATCATTTGGAATGTAAACAAAAAATATAGAAAAAAAAAGAAAAAATAACAACAAAAAAATAAATCAAAGACTTTTTATAATTTAAAGAGAGTGAAGGCACAATATACCCCAAATCTTGGGACACAATAAAAGCAGTGCTAAGAGGAAAACCCATAGCTTTGAGTGCCTCTAAAAAGAAATTGGAGAGAGCATACATTGGCATCTTAACAGCACACCTGAAAGCTGTAGAACAGAAAGAATCTAATATACCCACGAGGAGTAGAAGTTCAGAAATCATCAAAGTCAGGGCTGAAATTTGCCAAGTAGAAACAATGTATACACACACATACACACACACACACACACACACACACACACACACATACACACACACACACACATATATATATATATATATATATATATATATATATATATATATATACAATGAATCAACAAAACCAGGATCTGTTTCTTTGAGAAAATCAACAAGTTAGATAAACCTTGAGCCAGACTACTCAGAGAGCTCAGAGACAGTATCCAAATTAACAAAATCAAAAATCAAAAGGGAGATATAACAACAGAAACTAGGGAAATTAAAAAAAAAATCATCAGATCCTACTATGAAAGCCTATGCTCAACACAACTGGAAAATCTGGATGAAATGGACAAGTTCCTAGACAGATATCAAATACCAAAGTCAAATCAGGATCAGGTAAACCATCTAAAAAGTCCCATAATTCCTAAAGAAATAGAAGCAGTCATTGAAAATCTCACAACAACAACAACAACAACAACAAGAACAAAAAGCACAGGACCAGTTGGTTTTAGTGCTTTAGTGGAATTCTATCAGACCTTTGAAGAAGACCTAAACCAATACTCATCAAACTATTCCACAAAATAGAAACAAAATGAACACTACCCAACTCATTCGATGAAGACACAATTCTGCTGATAATAAAACCACACAAAGATCCAACAAAGAGAACTTCAGACCAATTTCCATTATGACTATCGATGAAAAAATTCCCAATAAAATTCTTATCTACTAAATCCAAGAATACATCAAAAGATCATTCACCATGATCAAGTAGGCTTTATCCAAGGGTTGGAGAGATGGACCAATATGCTGAAAACTGTCATTGTAATCCAATACATAAAGAAACTCAAAGAAAAAAAAAACTCTATGCTCATTTCATTAGATGCTGAAAATGCATTTGACAAAATTCATCATCCTTTCATGTTAAAATTCTTTGAAACACCAGGAATTCAAGGCCCCAAACTATACATAGTAAAAGGAATATACAGGAAATCAGTACACAACTTCAAACTAAATGGAGAGAAACTTGAAGCAATCCCACTTAAATCATAGACTAGACAAGGCTGCCCTCTCTCTCCTTATCAATTCAATATAGGACTTGAACTTCTAACTAGAGCAATAATACCACAATAGGAGGTAAAAGGAATACAAATTGGAAAGGAAGAAGTCAAAGTATCACTATTTGCAGATGATATGAGAATATACTTAAGCGACCTCAAAAAACTTCATTGGAGAACTCCTACAGCTGATGAACAACTTCAGAAAATTGGCCTGATATAAAATTAATTCAAATCATTAGCCTTCCTGTACTCAAAGGATAAACAGGCTGAGAAAGAAATTAGGGACACAACACCTTTCACAATTGTCATAAAAATATAAAATATCTTGGTGTGACTCTCACCAAACAAGTGAAAGATCTGTATGAAAAGAACTTCAAGTCTCTGAAGAAAGAAATTGAAGAAGACCCCAGAAAATGGAAAGATCTTCCATTCTTGTCGATTGGCAGCATTAATATAATAAAAATTGACATCTTGCCAAAAGCTATCTACAGATTCAATCCAATCCCCATCAAAATACCAACTCAATTCTTCATAAAGTTAGAAAAAGCAGTTCTCAGATTCATCTGGAATAACAACAATCCCAGGATAGGTAAAACTATTCTCAACTATAAAAGAATTTCTAGGATAATCAATATCTCAGACCTCAAACAGTACTACATAGCAATAGTGATAAAATCCACATTGAATTGTTACTGTGACAGACAGGTAGATCAATGGAATAGAATTGAAGACCCAGAAATGAACCCGCACACCTGTAGTTACCTGATCTTTGACAAAGGAGCTAAAACCATCCAGTGGAAAAAACATAGACATTTCAACAAATGGTGCTGGTTCAACTGCTGGTTAGCATGCAGAAGAATGCAAAGTGATGCATTCTTATTTGCTTGTATTAAGCTCAAGTCCAATTGGTTCAAGGACCTCCATATAAAACCAGACACACTGAAGCCAATAGAAAAGAACATGGGGAAGAGCCTTGAGCACATGAACACAGAGGAACATTTCCTGAACAGAACACCAACAGCTTATGCTCTAAGAGCAAGACTCTACAAATGAGACCTCATAAAAGGCAAAGGACTCTGCCAAAAGGACAAAACAGCATCCAACAAATTGGGAAAAGATCTTTAGCAACCCTACATCTGACAGAGAACTGATATCCAATATATAGAATGAACTCACGAAATTAAACTCCAAAGAACCAAATAACCCTATTAATAAATGGGGTACAGCACTAAATAAAGAATTCTCAGAGAAATACTGAGTACCTAGAAACACCTAAAGTAATGTTCAACGCCTTAGTCATCAGGCAAATGCAAATCAAAATACCCTTAGATTGCACCTAACCCCAGTCAGAATGTCTAGGATCATAAACTCAGCTGACAACACATGCTGGCAATAATCTGTAGAAGGAAGAACACTCCTCCACAGTTGATGGGATTGCAAGGTGGTACAACCACTCTGGAAATCAATTTGGCAGTTCCTCAGAAAATTGTACATAGTACTACCAGAGGCCCCATCTATACCACTCCTGAGCATATACCCAAAAGATTCTCCAGTATGTAGTAAGGACACATGCTCCACTATGTTCATAGCAGCCTTATTTATAAGAGCCAGAATTTGGAAAGAAGCCAGATGTTCCTCAACAAAGGAGTGGATATGGAAACAGTGGTACATTTACACAATGGAATACTCCTCGGCTATTACAAACAATGAATTCATGAAATCCTTAGGCAAACAGATGGAACTAGAAAATATCATCCTGAGTGAGGTAACCCAATCAGAAAAGAAGACACATGGTATACCCTCACTGATGAGTGGCTATTAGACCAAAATTTCAGAATACCCAGGAAACAATTCACAGACCAGTTGAAGAACAATAAGAAGGAAGACCAAAGTATGCATACTTTGGTCCTTTTTAGAAGGGGGAACAAAACAGTCATGGGAGGAAACACATCGACAAATTATGGAGCAGAGACTGGAGGAAAGGCCATCCAGAGACTGCCCCACCTTGGGATCCACCCCATATACAGTCAACAAACACAAACACTAATGTGGATGCATACAAGCACTTGCTGATAGGAACCTGATATTGCTGTGTCCTGAGAGGCTCTGCCAGTACCCAACAAATACATAAGTGGGTGCTCCCAGCCAACCATTGGACTAAGCACAAGGTCCCCAATGGAAGAGCTAGAGAAAGGGCCCAAGGAGGGAAAGGAGCTGTCAGCCTCATAGAAGGAACCACATTGTAAGCCAACATGCATCCCCTTGCTCCCAGGGACTAAACTACCAACTGAAGAGTACACATGGATAGATCCATGACTCGAGCTGTATATGTAGTGGAGGATGGCCCTGTTGGACATCAAAGGAAGGAGATGCCCTTGGGCCTAAGAAAAGTTGATGCCCCAGTATAGGGGAATACCAGGTGTGATGGCTTGTATATGTTAGTCCCAGGGAGTGGCACTATGAGAAGGTGTGGTCTTGTTGAAGAAGTGCGTCACAGTGGGGTTGGGCTTAGAGATCTTTCTCCTAGATGCCCGAGGATGCCTGGTCTGTTCCTGGCTTCCTTTGCATAAAGATATAGAATCCTCATCTCCTCCTGTACCATGCCTGACTGAATGCTGCCATGCTTCAGCCTTGGTGGTAATGGACAGAACTTCTGAACTTATAAGCCAACCTCAAATGTTGTCTTTTATAAAACTTGGTCATGCTGTTTATAGCACTAGAACTCTAACTAACACACAAATTGGTACCTGGGACTGACTGAGGTATCACTGTGAGAAGCCTGACCATGGTTTTATTTGGAAGAATGTGGCTTACAGGACTTTGGATTTGGAAAACAATAAAATGCTTTTAGAGGGGATTAATGGGTCAGCCTAGTAGGAATATGGTATACTACTCAGCAATTAAAAACAATGAATTCATGAAATTCTTAGGCAAATCGTTGGATCTGGAAAATATCATCCTAAGTGAGGTAACCCAGTCACAAAAGAACACTCATGGAATACATTCATTGATAAGTGGATATTAACTCAGAAACTCTGAATACCCAAGACAAAATTCACATATCAAATGACTCCTAAGAAGAATGAAGGAGAGGTCCTGGATCCTGAAAGGACTTGTTCCAGCATTATAAGGGAATAACAGGACAGAGAAGTAGGAGGGCGTTGATAGGAGAATGGGCAAAAGGAAGAGGGCTTAGGGAACTTATTGGGAGAGAGGAACCAGGAAAGGGAAAATCATTTGGAATGTAATCATAGAATATAGAAAATATAAATAAATAAATAAATAAATAAATAAATAAATAAATAAATAAATAGACAGACAGTGGTGCTAAGGGTCATTTCAGTTATGTAGGCTAATAGTCAAAAAGGTTTCAGTGGAGAACTTTAATATGTGGCCAAGAGTCTGTTTTTGTGATGTTTTGGTAAAAATGAAAACAAAAAACAAAACAAAACAAAAACATGGCTACTTTTTGTCATTGTTTGAAGAGACTGCCTAAGCCTAAGGTAAAGATAATTATATTAATTGCATCAACAAAGGAAGTCTCAAAAAAGCCCCAAAGAAACTTTGTTCTCTGGTTAAGTCTGATGAGGAACATTTTGAACAAACATAGCAAGCTGAAAAAGAAAAAAAATACAAAATATAAAATTTGGGCATTAAAGGGGCTCAAGGAAGTGAAATAGAGATGAATTTAAGTATATTAAATTGAATTAAGGGAGTTGTGACCTTGGGACAAGATTCCACTGAGCTAAATTTGGGTCCAGGCTTGTTAATACAAGCCTTTAATCCCAGGAGGCAAAGATAAAATCAGATCTCTGAGTTCAAGGCCATCTTAGAATAGAGCAAATTCTAGGTGAAGAAAAACTTAAATCCAGTCTTGTTGGGTTACACCTTTAATCCCAGTGCTTAGGAGACTGGCATGCAGATTTCTGAATTCAAAATCAGTCTGTGGAACAAGATCCTGGACAGCCAAGTTTAGTCAGTTAAGGTGTTGGAAAAAAGGAAGCTAGTGATAATATATAATAGAACAAGGGGGCCAATGCTCTAGCTCCTGCAAGCAGCAGACCTCAGGAGTTTTAGCCATATATCTCTTGCTTTATAATCAAAGGAAGCAAACTATGGGAACAGTTAATGCTGGTTAGCTGAAGCTAAAAACGTAGAGGTGATTAAGAGACCAGCATCATTGAGTGGCAATCTTCTGGGAAGTATTTTCTGAGAGCACAAAGAAGCTGTATTCCAGAGATAGCCAAGGTTGTACCTCATGCTTCAGCTGTACTTGGTAATATGTAAGAATCACACAGGTGGTACTGGTTTTGAAGGCATGAAGCACGGTTGAGGCTTGGCACTGAGAGAGGCCATGGAAGGCATTGATGAAAGTGCAGCCTCAGTTGGAGTTCACAGTCCAGACTGAAGGGGTCATGAAAAGGAGTTGAGGCTTGGTATTGCAAAGAGAGCCCATGAGAGACCTTGGTAAAGCCTAGTTGCAGTGTAAGACCCCAGCATATTCGAAATGCCAGTACCATGGGATGACCACCAAGAACAGCAGTGGGAGAAGAATGGATCAACCTGAACTTAGAGTGCTACTGAAAGGATGAGAATTACAGCCTAAAAATCCCCAGTGCCTAACTCTCAAATGACCCCCAAGAAGTCATAAATTTAAAGTGCTATCTCACTCCAAAGAAGCTGTAACTCCAGTCTTCTAAGGAGCCCCAAACACCTCATATCCCAGAGACTGCTCTTTGTTAGAAACTAGGTGAAAGGTCGCATTCCAGAGTCCACGCTTTGTTAGGAGCTAGGCAAAAGGGCCTTGAGTATGTGATCCTGGCCCAATAAGGTAGCAGAAAATGTGCTAATTAGCTGCTTATCTTGCTTCTGTAAAGTGCTTACACCATCAGCCCCACCAAGGAGCTCAAGCAGCTATAGACTTCTAAGAAAATAGGAAACTGATTGGTCCACAGAGTGAGGGCTTGGATAATTTAAACTGATTGGCCTAAAAATTATGGAGTGGTTTTTGGAGCCAATCGATTGGCTCACACTACATGGGCTCTCAATGCTAATGCAGGCTTTGTTGTAAACCCATAAAAGCTGTCCCGATTCTGCACTTGGGGTTCCACAGTCCTCTAACCCTGTGTGGTGTATGAGTGTGAACTCCAGAACCTCTGGAATAAAAATCCTCTTGCTGTTGCATCCACACCATTTCTTGTGAGTGATGTGGGTGTCACCTTCCAAGACATGGGGCGCTGGGGCACCCTCAATTTTTGGGTCTTACACTACAGAGGGCAAAGCTGGAGAAGGGTCACGAGTCCTTTGAAGATACACAGAATATCATATGTGGATCTCAGACATTGGAACAAGAAGCTGTGAAGTTGATGTTGAATTGGGGACTCCAAAATGTTAAAGATGCCAGAGCCACAGGTTGACTTCCAGAAAAGCTGCTAACAAGGAGTGAAAACAGCCCAGGAGAAAGAACCTTGTTGCAGTCAACAAAGATGAAGAAGGAGTTGAGGAGGTGAAGACTGCTTTGCCATCAGACATGGAGATGCAGAGTTTGTAGCTTGCCCTACTGGTTTCCTGTCTTGTGTTGAGGATTACAGGTAAGTGACTGGATGAATCTCAGAAGACACCTTGAATTTTGGACTCTTAACACTGTTGAGACTGCTATAGACTGAGGGAACTTTTGAAACTGAAATAAATGTAATTTCATTATGCTATATTTAGGTATGCCCCCCCCCCATAGAGTCATGTTTTAACATGCCTATGGAGGCCAGGGAGAAGACTGTGATGTTTTGTATATGCTCATTGTGGGGAGTGGCACTATTAGTAGGTGTGGCCTTGGTGGAGGAAGTGTGTCACTGGGATTGAGATTAGACATCCTCCTCCTAGGATGATCTGTCACTGGCTTCCTTTGGATAAAGGTGTAGAACCCTCAGCTTGTCCTGCACCCTGCCTGCCTGGAGGCTGTCATGCCTTGATGAAAATGGACTGTTCATCTGAATATGTAAGCCAGTCCCAAGTAAATGTTGTGTTTTATAAAACTTGCATTGGTCATGATGTCTGTTCACAGCAATAAAACCCTAACAAATACAGTAGGACAGGGACAGGACATGGGAGTTAGTTGTTGAGCAGGGGGAAGTTGGGGGATGGGATAGCATATTTTTGGAGGGGAAACCAGAAAGGGGATAACATTTGAAATGTAAATTAAAACAACATCTAATAAAAAAGCAGTTGAAGACAACTTCACTTCTTATTCTAGTCACTTACCAAGACAACTTCAAGTTCTAGAATTATAAAAAATTAAAGAAAGAAAAGAAAAGAAAAAAGAAAATAAAGAACAAAGTAACAACCAAAAAGACTAGACTGCTAGAAACAATCAAAGTCTGGACTGAAATATATAAAATAGAAAGAACAATTTAAGAAAAATATAAGGATTAAATGAACAAAGAATTGGTTCTTAGAGAAAACCAGTAAGATTGACACTTATCCAAAATAAATAAAATTTGAAATGAGCATACCCAAATTGGCACAATTAGAAGTGAAAATGGAAACATAACAATAACTAGAAAGGAATAGGAATAGTGGAAACTTTAAAAATAAATAAATAAATATCTTTCCGAATACATACCAAAGTTAAAAATCAAGACCGGACCAACAATTTAACCATACCAATAGCTATTAGAGAAATGGAAGCAGTACTTATAAAACTTCCAACCAAATAAAAAAGTTAGTGCCAATACTATGCAACTTATTCCACCATATACAAATAGAAGAAACATTGTTCAATTTTTATGAAACCAAATTACCATGATATCCAAACCACATAAAGACCCACAGAAGTAAGAGAATTATAGACCAATTTTCCCCATAAATATATGTACTAAATTTCTTAGTAAAATGTTTGAAAACTGAATCAAGAAAACACAATAAAATTATCCTCCATGGTCAATTAGACATAATCCCAGAGATTCAGGGATGATTCAATACACATAAACTAATGAATTTATTCCACTAAGTAAGCAAATTGAGATGCAAAACCAATATTAAAATCTCATCAGGTGTAAAATAAAAAGAGCTTTGACAAAATCCGACAGTCTGTTATGATAAAATTTCAGTAAAGAATAGCCTGGAAAATTGGAATACCCAAAACATAATCCACACATCAAATGAGGTACAAGAAGAATGGAGGAGTGGCCCCTGGTTCTGGAAAGACTCAGTGTAGCAGTGTAAGGCAAAACCAGAACGGGGAACTGGGAAGGGGTAGGTGGGAGAATAGGAGGAGGGAAGGGGGCTTATGTGACTTTCGGGGAGTGGGGGAACAGAAAAGGAGAAATCATTTGAAATGTAAATAAAAATATATCGAATGAAATTTAAAAAAAAAAGAATAAAGATACAATAAAGTCAATTTTCAGCAAGGCCATAAACATCATCAATTTAAATAAAGAATAACTCAAAGCAATTCCAATAAATCAGGAACAAAAAAGGGCTGCCCACTGTCTCTAAACCTATACAATATACTACTTGAAATCTTAGCTAGAACAAGAAAACAACTGAAGGACACCCAAGGGTTTAAATTGGAAAGTACATGAATCGTTATTTGCAGGTGGTATTATAATGCACATAGTAACCCTGAAAATTCTCCCATGGAGCTCCCATAGCTAGAAAACTTCTAGCAAGGAAGATGGATACAAAATTAACATGTTAACATAAAAAAATCCACTCATAAACATTAGTAGCATTCCTATATTCAAATGGCTAATAGCCAAACTGAGAAATCAGCAAAGCAACACCTTTTACAATAGCCTCAACTAATATAAAACATCTTAGTGTATCTCTAACCAAGCAAGTGAAAGACTTGTATGATAATATATACAATTCCTTGAAAAATAAATTGAAGAAGATATCATAAAATGGAAAGTTCTTACATGTTCATATATCAATAAAGTTAAGATGGAAAAAATGGCCTTGATTAAAAATAATTTACATGTTCAACATCATCTTCATCAAAGTTTGAACAAGTTCTTCACAGGTGTTTAATGGATGTTTTTCAACTTCATATTGAAATATAAAAAGTCCAGTATAGCTAAAATAATTTTGAATAAAAATTACTGCTAAAAGTATTAATCCTAACTTCAAATTGTACAACAGAGATGCAGTAAGGAAAAAAGCAAGATGTTAACAAGAATGCAGATACATTCATCAATGGAATTGAATTGAAGACATGAAAACAAATCTACACAGCTATGGATACATGATATTCCAACACACACTGGAATAAAAGGGTCTCTTCAACAAATGGTGGTGGTCATCATGCTAAGTGGATTAAAGACCTCAACATAAATTCAGATAGACTGAAATGAACCTGATAAAAGTTGGTAATATCCATGAATACATAGGAACTTTTTGAGGCACCAAGAACCTGAGAACTTGCGTTTGTTTGTGTGTGTGTTTTTATCCTATTCTGTCTTGTGAGTCATCCTACTTTCACAGTCTAGTCTACTGCTATTCATTCTGGGAAGGAGAACAAAATAATGCAGAGTTAATATTTTCACATACATAAATCATGACAGAGATCTCCTCAACACCATTTTCTCTCTGTTTTCAATACTTCACCAGAAACCTAGCGCTCAAAAAAGAACTCCAATCATTTCTATTACTTGGCAGATACCCCAAATAGGTCAATAGAATTTCACACTGTTTCAAAAGGTGTAAGCTGCCTATGGCTACATTCGAACAGGTTACTGTGTTCTTTGGATGGAAAGTTGGGGAAAAGAATGGGATGACAAGAGAAACATAGAGCCAAGATGAATTTCCTGTTCAAGGTTCAAAGTTTAATGAAGGTCTCCATATATATATATATATATATATATATATATATATATGGGGCAAAACTCCTCCCCCAAAACTGAAAACAGGTCTGCAGAACTGGTTCTGTTTGCTCTGCAGGAGGCTGGCATCAGGTGGCAGCTAGTGTCTCTCAGGAAGCAGCTATCCTTGGAGAACAATGGGACTCACCTTGGTCTGAGCACTCCACCCTAGGTGGAAGTGATTATGGTTAGCACAGGAATTCCTGCTTGAAGGCTGGGAGAGAAACTTCACCTTGATCAATGTCAAGTCATGCCAGGTGGCATAGCACCCCAATATGGCTCTCTACAAAAGGGTTCAAAAGGCCCCCCATTATATGGCAAAATGCACAGATCTCAGCAGAGTAGAACAAAGCAAAGAAAACAAAAACCTAGCAGAATCTCCATGAAACCTCTAATGATGGGAATAGCTGAAACATATCTTCCTATTTATGTAATCCTGATCTTTACTTACAGTCTACTTCCTAGTGTCTTCAAGGATTCATCCTCTCTCTTCCACTGCTACAACTATTGTGATCCTTTTTCTAATAGTCATGTCTCCACATTGTTCAATATAAGAGCTCTCAAAAAAGTCAGTCATTAAATGGCAGTCGTTACAAGTGGTTCTACAGAAACTCGTGATGCTGTAAGGAGTTCAAAGTAAAATAGGAAAGCAAAGTAAATGTAAACCCAACAGGGGATGTACTTACTCAGTATCAGAATTTTAAAAAGTCATCAAAACATGTTTTTCTCCATTACCATATAGAAGTAAAAGCAGCCAATGCTGCTGAAGGAAAAACATAGGAAAAAATCCCTGGAGTAGCTGATTATCTTCATTTATTTTTTCCTTTTCTTTTCTTTTATTGGATACTTTATTTATTTACATTTCAAATGTTATGTCCTTTCCTGATCCACACCGTGAAAACCCCTATCTCACCCCCTCCTCTTGCTTTTTGAGGATGTACATTTAACTGCCCCCAAACTTCTGCCACTCTGACATTGAATTCACCTATGCTGGGGCATCAAGGCTTCATAAAACCAAGAACCTCTTCTCACATTGATTCCTGACAAGGCCATCCTCTGCTACATATATGGCTGGAGCCATTTGTCCCTCCATTTATGCACCTTGGTTGGCAATTTAGCCCCTGGGAGTTCTGGTTGGTTGATATTATTGTTCTTCCTATAGGGTTGCAAAGCCCTTCAGCTCCTCCAGTACTTTCTCTAACTCCTTCATTGGGGACTCCAAGCTTAGTTCAACAGATGGGTGTGAGCACCCACCTCTGTATTTGTTATCCTCTGGAAGAGCCTCACAGTAGACAACTATATCTAGCTCCTGTCAGTATGTACTTCTTGACATCCACAATAGTGTCTGCCTTTGGTGACTGTATGTAGGATGTATCCCTAGGTGAGTCAGTCACTGGAAGGCCATACAGTCAGTCTCTACTCCACATTTAGTTTCAGTATTTCTTCCCATGAGTATATTGTTTTCCCTTCTAAGAAGGACTGAAGCATCCACAGTTTGGTCTTCCTTTTCTTGAGCTTCATGTGGTCTGCAAATTGAATCTTGGGTAATCTGAGATTTGGGGCTAATATTCACTTATCATCAAGTGCATACCACATGTATTCTTTTGTCATTGGGTTACCACACTCAGGATGATATTTTCTAGTTCCATCTATTTCCCTAAGAATCTTATCAATTCATTGTTTTTAATAGCTGAGTAGTATTCTATTGTGCAAATGTAACACATTTTCTGGATCCATTCCTCTGTTGAGGAATATCTGTGTTCTTTTCAGCTTCTGGCTATTATAAATAAAGCTGCTATGACCAAAATGGAGCTTTAGTCCTTATTACATGCTGGAGAATCCTCTGGGTATATTCTTAGGAGTGGTATAGCAGGGTCCTCTGGTGCTATTATATCCAGTTCTGAGGAACCACCAAACATATTTCCAGAGTGACTGCACCGCTTACAATCCCACCAGCAGTGGAGGAGTGTTTCTTTCTCTACATCCTTGCCAGAATCTGCTGTCTCTTGAGTTTTAGATCTTAGCCATTCTAACCGGTGTGAGGTGAAATCTCAGGGTTGTTTTGATTTGCATTTCCCCGATGACTAAGGTTATTGAACAGTTCTTTAGGTGCTTCTCAGCCATTCAATATTCCTCACTTGAAAATTCATGTTTAGCATTGTACTCCATTTTTAATTGGGTTATTTGGTTCTCTGGAGTCTAACTTCTTGAGTTCTTTTTATATATTAGTTCTCTGGTAGATGGAAATTTGGTGAAGATATTTTTGCAATTTGTTGGTTGCTGTTTTGTCTATTGACAGTGTTCTTTGCATTACAGAAACTTATTAATTTTATGAAATCCCATTTGTCAATTCTTGATCTTAGAACATAAGCTATTGGTGTTCTGTTCTAGAAATTTTCCCCTGGGTCCATGTGCTTGAGGCTCTTCCCCACTTTATTATCTATTAGTTTCAGTGTATCTGGTTATATGTGGAGGTCCTTGATCCACTTGGACATGAACTTTGTACAAGAAGATATGAATGGATCGATTTGCTTTCATCTGCATGCAAACTGCCAGTTGAACCAGTATCAATTTTTTGAAAAGGCTAACTTTTCCACTGGATGGTTGTAACTCTTTTGTCAAAGATCAAGTAATCATAGGTGTGTGTGTTCATTTGGGGGTCTTCAATTCTATTCCATTATGTGGAGAGCCTTATTGGGGTGCTGTGCTGCCTGGCAGGAGCTTGACATTGGCCAAGGACAAGGGCTTTGGGCAGGAATCTGACATTAGGGCATAATAGGGAAGTAGGTTACAGCAGGATTTTTTTATCCTAGGGTGGAATGCTCAGAGTGAACTTGACATTGGTCAAGGTGAACTTCTCCTAGCCTTTGTTGAGCAGGGATTCTTGTGCTAGTCAGGATCATGCTCCACCTAAGGTGGAGCACTCAGAGTGAAGGTGAAGATCATTGTTCCTCCAGGTCTATGAATTCCTGAATTAAGCAGGTGACCCACCCCGGTGCCTGAGCAATGGAGCCAATGCCCAGAGAGCAGTCAGACCACTACCCTGGAACTCACCCTGGAGTTTGGGAGGAGGGGCTCATCCAAACTGTTAAAGTTTGAGCCTCGATCGGTAAGGCTCAAACCGATCATCCTGTCCCTTGTCCTTTTTGCCCCTTCCCCATCCATGCCTCAGCTTCTGTTCCAGGAACCCAGTCACAGTAGCTGCAGGCAGCTACAGAATGCAACAGAATGATGCCCAACGTGGGACTAGACATGAGAAGCCCTTCTGAGGTGACCCTGTCTTCGCAAAGCTTCACAGAAAATGGAAAAAGATGGTACCCTGCATGGTGAGCAACTATAGGTGCTAGAGGATATGAACTAAGTGAGGTAGTGTTGACCCAACGTTGAACATGCTTAGGGGCAGACAGTGGAAAATGGGGCAGGAACTTTATAGGCATTTGTCCACAGCTTTTAAGAAATGATTCAGGTGAAAAGAAAATGGTTTAAAATAGGAGTATGTCAGTAGCCTCCAAGAGCTGCTTTAGGAAAGTTTGAAAAATGAGAGAAAAAGAGAGAAGGAAAATAGATGTAATTGCATGACAAGTGTGCTTCCCTTTCTGTGTATTGTTGTTTGTCCTTGGTGCATACCATGTCTACATGTATGTTTATGTCCTATTTGTGGCATTGTGTGAATGACTGTGATTGTTTCACATTAAAAAAATATTGGTAAAATTTTCATCTGTGGGCAGTCTATCTTTTAATTTAGCCACAGTTTACACAGCAGAGTCTAATTTAAGGTGTCCTGAACTCAGCTAGGAGTTAAATATAGTTAGAACGAAAGCTGCTTTTAAAAAGGGCCAGCAGCTTCAAGTCTAGGACAAGTGCGTTAATGGTTGTTTCTCTTAAAGAAAAATCTCTACAATTGTGGTTTTTGGTTCAAAGTGCCTTTTATTCTCTCGAAATTACTGCTATTAAAAGGAAAAATAATTTGGTTTAAGTTTATGAGATTCGTGTAATCATTTTATTCTTGTTTTATAATTGGTCTTAAAGGTATAAAGTATATTTTACATGTCTTGACTATAGAGAATATTGGCTTATAAGTCATTTGACATGATTTTATAGGTATAATGTTGGTAACAAAAAGTTACTTTAAAACTGGTGGCTCAGGGTTGCAGCCATCTTAAACAACAACACGTGGCATGACACAACCCAGGAAATACAGGCCTCTAAGATGTTTCTAAATTGGCATGGTGTTTTATGTGAATCTTAACCTAGAAATTAGACTTATAAGGAATCATATTTAAAATAATGTCTCTTTAACAAGTCATACTGTCATATATTTGAACATAAAAACTGGCAGACAAACATTGTGCTGTAAAAATAATGTGTTTGGCATTGATTTTAAAGAAAATAGATTGTTTAAAATCGGGTTTTGCTTCCAACGTTGTAGTTATACTCTAATAGAAAATTAAGAGTTACAATGCCAGTGTGCCATTGGCTGCAGTTTGCAGTCTGGTTAAAGGCTAACGATTCTTAACATACTTTATAATTAAGATAATTTTGCCAGTGATAAAGGTTAAATACATTTAGCCATTATAGGTCTATTGCCACTTTTTCACAAGTTTATTGGCTACAATGGTGGAAGCAAAATTTAACCCTCCAAAATTAAAAAGGAGATCTCAATGGAAATTTATTTGATATCAAACTGGTTCCTTTGACTACTAAAAAACAGCTAGTAGAATTTTTCTGGGAACCCTGAAATTACAGGATCCTTTTGCTATTCAACCTTCATACAATATCCTTGCAGGACAGGTGGGTTTGGGTCTGGTCTTAGACAATAGACTCAGATTAGAAGATATTTTCATTGAGGAACCCCATACAATATCCTTGCCAGACAGGTGGGTGTTGGCAGATTAGAAAAAAAAATTACATTTTAGTTAGTGCAAAGCTTATAGCTTCCTAAGTGGAAGCTTGTGAAGAACTGCTTTTGTCTTGCAGACCCCACCTAGGGAGTGTTTGACCAAAACAACATTCTTGAAAGGCTTTTCCAGGTGTGGTTCATAATGCAGTTCAAACATATGAAAGGTTAATAAGGCTTTATAGAACTTATGAAGGCATTAAAATTTGGCCTGCCTACTCCTTACAAAATTATTATAGATTTAAAGGGTTGTTTTTTGCTTTACATTATGATAATTATAAAACATTTGCTTCCATGAGATAACATTAAGGAAACAATAAAGCAATTTCATTTTTTTTTAATTTTTTTTTATTCGATATAATTTATTTACATTTCAAATGATTTCCCCTTTTCTAGCCCCCCCACTCCCCGAAAGTCCCGTAAGCCCCCTTCTCTTCCCCTGTCCTCCCATCCACCCCTTCCCACTTCCCCGTTCTGGTTTTGCTGAATACTGTTTCACTGAGTCTTTCCAGAACCAGGGGCCACTCCTCCTTTCTTCTTGTACCTCATTTGATGTGTGGATTATGTTTTGGGTATTCCAGTTTTCTAGGTTAATATCCACTTATTAGTGAGTGCACACCATGATTCACCTTTTGAGTCTGGGTTACCTCACTTAGTATGATATTCTCTAGCTCCATCCATTTGCCTAAGAATTTCATGAATTCATTGTTTCTAATGGCTGAATAGTACTCCATTGTGTAGATATACCACATTTTTTGCATCCACTCTTCTGTTGAGGGATACCTGGGTTCTTTCCAGCATTTGGCAATTATAAATAGGGCTGCTATGAACATAGTAGAACATGTATCCTTATTACATGGTGGGGAGTCTTCTGGGTATATGCCCAGGAGTGGTATAGCAGGATCTTCTGGAAGTGAGGTGCCCAGTTTTCGGAGGAACCGCCAGACTGATTTCCAGAGTGGTTGTACCAATTTGCAACCCCACCAGCAGTGGAGGAGTGTTCCTCTTTCTCCACACCCTCTCCAACACCTGCTGTCTCCTGAATTTTTAATCTTAGCCATTCTGACTGGTGTAAGATAAAATCTTAGGGTTGTTTTGATTTGCATTTCCCTAATGACTAATGAAGTTGAGCATTTTTTAAGATGCTTCTCCACCATCCGAAGTTCTTCAGGTGAGAATTCTTTGTTTAACTCTGTACCCCATTTTTTAATAGGGTTGTTTGGTTTTCTGGAGTCTAACTTCTTGAGTTCTTTATATATATTGGATATTAGCCCTCTATCTGATGTAGGATTGGTGAAGATCTTTTCCCAATTTGTTGGTTCCCGATTTGTCCTCTTGATGGTGTCCTTTGCCTTACAGAAACTTTGTAATTTTATGAGGTCCCATTTGTCAATTCTTGCTCTTAGAGCATACGCTATTGGTGTTCTGTTCAGGAACTTTCTCCCTGTACCGATGTCCTCAAGGGTCTTCCCCAGTTTCTTTTCTAGTAGCTTCAGAGTGTCTGGCTTTATGTGGAGGTCCATGATCCATTTGGATTTGAGCTTAGTACAAGGAGACAAGGATGAATCAATTCGCATTCTTTTGCATGCTGACCTCCAGTTGAACCAGCACCATTTGTTGAAAAGGCTATCTTTTTTCCATTGGATGTTTTCAGCCTCTTTGTCGAGGATCAAGTGGCCATAGGTGTGTGGGTTCATTTCTGGATCTTCAATCCTGTTCCATTGATCCTCCTGTCTGTCACTGTACCAATATCATGCAGTTTTTAACACTATTGCTCTGTAGTATTGCTTGAGGTCAGGGATACTGATTCCCCCAGATTTTCTTTTGTTGCTGAGAATAGTTTTAGCTATCCTGGGTTTTTTGTTGTTCCAGATGAATTTGATAATTGCTCTTTCTAACTCTGTGAAGAATTGAGTTGGGATTTTGCTGGGTATTGCATTGAATCTGTATAGTGCTTTAGGCAAAATGGCCATTTTAACTATATTGATTCTACCGATCCATGAGCATGGGAGGTTTTCCCATTTTTTGAGGTCTTCTTCCATTTCCTTCTTCAGAGTCTTGAAGTTCTTGTCATACAGATCTTTCACATGTTTGGTAAGAGTCACCCCAAGATACTTTATACTGTTTGAGGCTATTGTGAAGGGGGTCATTTCCCTAATTTCATTTTTATATTTTTATTTTATATATTCTTTGGTTACATTCCAAATGATTTCCCCTTTCCTGGATCACCCCTCCCCATATGTCCCATAAACCTTCTTCTCTCCCTCCATTCTCCAATCACATCCCTCCTTTTTCTCTGTCCTTATATTCCCCTCCAATGCTAGATCAATCTTTTCCAGGATAAGGACCCTCTCCATACTTCCTCATGGGAGTCATTTGTTATATGATTTGTGCCTTGGGTATTCAGGGCTTCTGGGCTAATTAATATCCACTTATCAGAGATTGCATTCCATATGTATTCTTTTGTGATTGGGTTACCTCACGTAGGATGATATTTTCCAGATAAAATCATTTGCCTAAAAATTTTGTGAATTCATTGTTTCTAATTGCTGAGTAGTATTCCATTGTGTAAATATACCACATTTTCTATATCCATTCCTCCATTGAGGGGCATCTGGGTTCTTTCCAGCTTCTGGCTATTATAAATAAGGCTACTATGAACATAATGGGGCATGTGTCTTTATTGCATGCTGGGGAATCCTTTTGGTATATGCCCAGGAGAGGTATAGCAGGGTTCTCCGGAAGTGTTATGTCCAGTTTTCTGAGGAACCGCCAGACTGATTTCCAAAGTAGTTGTACCATCTTACAGCCCCACCAGCAGTGGAGGGCTGTTCCTCTTTCTCCACATCCTCGCCAACACCTACTGTCTCCTGAGTTTTTGAAGTTAGCCATTCTGACTGGTGTAAGGTGAAATCTCAGGGTTGTTTTGATCTGCATTTCCCTAATGACTAATGATGTTGAGCACTTCTTAAGGTGCCTCTCCGCCATCCGAAATTCTTCAGGTGAAAATTTTTTGTTTAGATCTGTACCCCATTTTTAATAGGGTTATTTAGTTCTCTGGGGTCTAACTTCTAGAGTTCTTTGTATATATTGGATATTAGCCCTCTATCAGATGTAGGGTTGGTGAATATCCTTTCCCAATTTGATGGTTGCAGTTTTGGCATTTTAACAGTGTCCTTTGCCTTACAGAAACTTTGTAATTTTATGAGGTCCCATTTGTCAATTCATGATCTTAGAGCAAAAGCCACTTGTGATCTGTTCAGGAACTTTTTCCCTGTGCCCATGTCCTCAAGGGTCTTCCCCAGTTTCTTTTCTATTAGTTTCAGTGTGTCTGGTTTTACATGGAGGTCCTTGATCCACTTGGAGTGAAGTTTAGTACATGAAGATAAGAATGGATCAATTCATATTTTTCTGCATGCTGACCTCCAATTGAACCAGCACCATTTGTTGAAAAGGCTATCTTTTTTTCCACTGGATGTTTTTGGCTCCTTTGTTGAAGATTAAGTGACCATGGGTATGTGGATTCATTTCTGGATCTTCAATTCTATTCCATTAGTCCACTTGTCTGTCACTGTGCCAATACCATGCAGTTTTTAACACTATTGCTCTGTAGTATTGCTTGAAGTCAGGAATACTGATTCCCCCATAATTTCTTTTGTTGCTGAGAATAGTTTTAGCTATCCTGGGTTTTTTGTTATTCCAGATGAATTTGAGAATTGCTTTTTCTAACGCTGTGAAGAACTGAGTTGGGATTTTGATGGGGATTGCATTGAACCTGTAGATTGCTCTTGGCAAGATGGCCATTTTAACTATATTAATCCTGCTGATCCACGAGCATGGCAGATTTTTCCATTTTCTGAGGTCTTCTTTGATTTCCTTTTTCAGAGACCTGAAGTTCTTGTTGTATAGATCTTTCACTTGTTTGGTTAGAGTCACAACAAGATACCTTATATTGTTTGTGGCTATTGTGAAGGGTGCCATTTCCCTATCTTCTTTTTCAGCCTGCTTATCCTTTGAGTATAGAAAGGCAACTGATTTGCTTGTGTTGATTTTATAATCAGCCACTTTGCTGAAGTTGTTTATCAGCTGTAGGAGTTCTCTGGTGGAGGTTTTCGGGTCACTTAAGTAGACTATCATGTCATCTGCAAATAGTGGTAATTTGACTTCCTTTCCAATTTGTATCCACTTGACCTCCTTATGTTGTCTAGTTGCTCTAGCTAGAACTTCAAGTACTATATAGAAAAGATATGGAGAGAGAGGACAGCATTTTCTAGTCCCTGATTTTAGTGGGATTGCTTAAAATTTCTCTCCGTTTAGTTTGATGTTAGCTACTGGTGTGCTGTATATTGCTTTAACGATGTCTAGGTATGGGCCTTGAATTCCTGTACTTTCCAAGACTTTTAGCATGAAAGGATGCTGAATTTTGTCAAATGCTTTTTCTGCATCTAATAAGATAATCATATTTTTTTTCTTTGAGTGTCTTTATGTAGTGGATAACATTGATGGATTTCCTTATATTGAACCATCCCTGCATCCCTGGGATGAAGCCTACTTGATCATTGTGGATGATCGTTTTGATGTGTTCTTGGATTTGGTTTGCAAGAATTTTATTAAGTATTTTTGCATCAATATTCATAAGAGAAATTGGCCTGAAGTTCTCTTTCTTTGTTGGATCTTTGTGCGGTTTTGGTATCAGCGTAATTGTGGCTTCATAGAACGAGTTGGATAGAGTTCCTTCTGTTTCTATTTTGTGGAATAGTTTGAAGAGTATTGGTGTTAGGTCTTCTATGAAGGCCTGATAAAATTCTGCACTGAAGCCATCTGGTCCCGTGCCTTTTTTGGTTGGGAGACTTTCTATGACCCTTTTTATTTCTTCAGGTGTTATGGCACTGTTTAGATGATCTATTTGATCCTGATTTAGTATTGGTGTCTGATATCTGTCTAGGAAAATGTCCATTTCCTCCAGATTCTCCAGTGGTGTTGAGTATGGGCTTCTGTAGTAGGATCTAATGATTTTTTGAATTTCCTCAGTTTCTGTTTTTATATCTCTGTTTTATATCTGTTTTATATAATTTCTAAGGTTGTTAATCTGTATACTGTCTCTGTGCCCTTTGGTTAGTCTGGCTAAGGGTTTATCTATCTTGTTGATTTTCTCAAAGAACCAGCTCCTGGTTTTGTTGGTTCGTTGTATGGTTCTGTTTCTTTCTACTTGATTGATTTCAGCCCTGAATTGATGATTTCCTGCCTTCTACTCCTCCTGGGTGAAGTAGCTTCTTTTTGTTCCAGGGCTTTCAGGTGTGTCATTAAGCTGTTAGTGTATGCTCTCTCCATTTTCTTTTTGGAGGCACTCAGGGCTATGAGTTTTCCTCTTATCACTGCTTTCATTGTGTCCCAAAGATTTGGGTATGTTTTGCCTTCATTTTCATTAAATTCTAAAAAGTCTTTAATTTCTTTCTTTATTTATTCCTTGACCAAGGTATCATTGAGTAGAATGCTGTTCAGTTTCCATGTATGTGTGGGTTTACTGTTGTTTTTGTTGCTATTGAAGACCACTTTTACTCCATAGTGATCCAATAGGAGGCATGGGGTTAGTTCGATCTTTTTATATTTGCTGAGGTTTGTCTTGTGACCAATTATATGGTCGATTTTGGAGAAGGTACCATGAGGTGCTGAGAATATGGTATATTCTTTTGCATTAGGATAGAATGCTCTCTATATATCTGTTAAATCTAATTGATCCAAAGCTTCAATTAATTTCACTGTGTCCCTGTTCAGTTTCTGTTTTCCTGATCGGTCTATTGAGGAAACTGCAGTGTTGATGTCACCCACGATTATTGTGTTAGGTGCAATGTGTGCTTTGAGCTTTAATAAAGTTTCTTTTATGAATGAGGGTGCCCCTGCACTTGGAGCATAGATGTTCAGGATTGAGAGTTCTTCTTGTTGTATTTTTCCTTTGACCAGCAAGAAGTTTCCCTCAGAGTCTGTTTTGATGACTTTGGGTTGAAAGTCAATTTTATCTGATATTAGAATGGCTACTCCAGCTTGTTTCCTGAGACCATTTGCTTGTAAAATTTTCTTCCAGCCTTTTACTCTAAGGTAGTGTTTGTCTTTAACCCTGAGGTGTGTTTCCTGTATGCAGCAAAATGTAGGGTCCTGTTTACGTATCCAGTCAGTTAGTCTATGTCTTTTTATTGGGGCATTGAGTCCATTGATGTTAAGAGATATAAAGGAATAGTGATTATTACTTCCTGTCATTTTTGATGTTATTTTTTAAATTTTTTTGTTTAACTTCTTTTGGGTTTGATGAAAGAAGGTTTCTATCTTGCTTTTTCCAGGGTGAATTTTCCCTCCTTGTATTGGTGTTTTCCTCCTATTATCCTTTGTAGGGCTGGGTTTGTGGATAGATATTGGGTAAACTTGGTTTTGTCATGGAATATCTTAGTTTCTCCATCTACAGTGATTGAGAGTTTTGCTGGATACAGTAGTTTTGGCTGGCATTTGTGTTCTTTTAGAGTCTGCATGAGATCTGCTTAGGATCTTCTAGCTTTCATAGTCTCAGGTGAGAAGTCTGGTGTGATTCTGATAGGTCTTCCTTTATATGTTACTTGGCCTTTATCTCTTACTGCCTTTAAAATTCTTTCTTTGTTTAGTATATTTGGTGTTTTGATTATTATGTGAAGGAAGGTATTTCTGTTCTTGTCCAGTCTGTTTGGAGTTCTGTAGGCTTCTTGTATATTCATGGGCATCTCTCTCTTTAGGTTAGGGAAGTTTTCTTCCATAATTTTATTAAAGATATTTTCTGGCCCTTTAAGTTGTAAATCTTCACTCTCATCTATGCCTATAATCCTTAGGTTTGGTCTTCTCATTTTGTCTTGGATTTCCTGGATATTTGGAGTTACCACCTTTTTGCATTTTTCATTTTCTTTAACTGTTGAGTCCATGGTTTCTATGGTATCTTCAACATCTGAGATTCTTTCTTCTATCACTTGTATTCTATTTTTTTTTAATTTTTTTATTCGCTATAATTTATTTACATTTCAAATGATTTCCCCTTTTCTAGCCCCCACCCCACTCCCCGAAAGTCCCATAAGCCCCCTTCTCTTCCCCTGTCCTCCTTCCCACCCCTTCCCAGTTCCCCGTTCTGGTTTTGCCAAATACTGTTTCACTGAGTCTTTCCAGAACCAGGGACCACTCCTCCTTTCTTCTTTTATCTCATTTGATGTGTGGATTATGTTTTGGGTATTCCAGTTTTCTAGGTTAATAACCACTTATTAGTGAGTGCATACTCACCTTTTGAGTCTGGGTTACCTCACTTAGTATGATGTTCTCTAGCTCCATCCATTTGCCTAAGAATTTCATGAATTCATTGTTTCTAATGGCTGAATAGTACTCCATTGTGTAGATATACCACATTTTTTGCATCCACTCTTCTGTTGAGGGATACCTGGGTTCTTTCCAGCATCTGGCAATTATAAATAGGGCTGCTATGAACATAGTAGAGCATGTATCCTTATTACATGGTGGGGAATCCTCTGGGTATATGCCCAGGAGTGGTATAGCAGGATCTTCTGGAAGTGAGGTGCCCAGTTTTCGGAGGAACCGCCAGACTGATTTCCAGAGTGGTTGTACCAATTTGCAACCCCACCAGCAGTGGAGGAGTGTTCCTCTTTCTCCACACCCTCTCCAACACCTGCTGTCTCCTGAATTTTTAATCTTAGCCATTCTGACTGGTGTAAGATGAAATCTTAGGGTTGTTTTGATTTGCATTTCCCTAATGACTAATGAAGTTGAGCATTTTTTAAGATGCTTCTCCACCATCCGAAGTTCTTCAGGTGAGAATTCTTTGTTTAACTCTGTACCCCATTTTTTAATAGGGTTGTTCGGTTTTCTGGAGTCTAACTTCTTGAGTTCTTTATATATATTGGATATTAGCACTCTATCTGATGTAGGATTGGTGAAGATCTTTTCCCAATTTGTTGGTTGCCGATCTGTCCTCTTGATGGTGTCCTTTGCCTTACAGAAATTCTGTAACCTTATGAGGTCCCATTTGTCAATTCTTGCTCTTAGAGCATACGCTATTGGTGTTCTGTTCAGAAACTTTCTCCCTGTACCGATGTCCTCAAGGGTCTTCCCCAGTGTCTTTTCTATTAGCTTCAGAGTGTCTGGCTTTATGTGGAGGTCCTTGATCCATTTGGATTTGAGCTTAGTACAAGGAGACAAGGATGAATCAATTCGCATTCTTCTGCATGCTGACCTCCAGTTGAACCAGCACCATTTGTTGAAAAGGCTATCTTTTTTCCATTGGATGTTTTCAGCCTCTTTGTCGAGGATCAAGTGGCCATAGGTGTGTGGGTTCATTTCTGGATTTTCAATCCTGTTCCATTGATCCTGAACATCTATGCTCCAAATGCAAGGGCACCCTCTTTCATAAAAGAAACTTTATTAAAACTCAAAGCACACATTGCACCTAACACAATAATTGTGGGTGACTTCAACACTGCACTTTCCTCAATGGACCGATGAAGAAAACAGAAACTAAACAAGGACACAATGAAACTAATTGAAGCTTTGGACCAATTAGATTTAACTGATATTTATAGAACATTCTATCCTAAAACAAAAGAATATACCTTTTTTTTCAGCACCTCATGGTACCTTTTCCAAAATCGACCATATAATTGGTCACAAGACAGACCTCAACAAATATAAGAAGATCGAACTAATCCCATGCCTCCTATCTGATCACTATGGAGTAAAAGTGGTCTTCAATAGCAACAGAAACAATAGAAAACCCACATACACGTGGAAATTGAACAATACTCTACTCAATGATACCTTGGTCAAGGAAGAAATAAAGAAAGAAATTAAAGACTTTTTAGAACACAATGAAAATGAAAACACAACATACCCAAATCTATGGGACACAATGAAAGCAGTGCTAAGAGGAAAACTCATAGCCCTGAGTGCCTCCAAAAAGAAAATGGAGAGAGCATACATTACCAGCTTAATGACACACCTGAAAGCCCTAGAACAAAAAGAAGCTATTTCACCCAGGAGGAGTAGAAGGCAGGAAATCATCAAACTCAGGGCCGAAATCAATCAAGTAGAAACAAAGAGAACCATACAAAAAATCAACAAAACCAGGAGCTGGTTCTTTGAGAAAATCAACAAGATAGATAAACCCTTAGCCAGACTGACCAAAGGGCACAGAGAAAGTATCCAAATTAACAAACTTAGAAATGAAAAGGGAGATATAACAACGGAAACTGAGGAAATCCAAAAAATCATCAGATCCTACTACAAGAGCCTGTACTCAACACAACTGGAGAATCTGGAGGAAATGGACAATTTCCTTGACAGATACCAAATACTAAAATTAAATCAGGACCAACTAGACCATCTAAACAGTCCCATAAAGCCTAAAGAAATAGAAGGAGTCATAGAAAGTCTTCCAACCAAAAAAAGCACAGGACCAGATGGTTTCAGTGCAGAATTCTACCAGAGCTTCAAAGAAGAGTTAACACCAATACTCTTCAAACTCTTCCACAAAATAGAAACAGAAGGAACACTACCCAATTCCTTCTACGAAGCCACAATTACGCTGATACCAAAGCCACACAAAGATCCAACAAAGAAAGAGAACTTCCGACCAATTTCCCTTATGAACATCGATGCAAAAATACTCAATAAAATTCTTGCCAACCGAATCCAAGAACACATCAAAACGATCATCCACCATGATCAAGTAGGCTTTATCCCGGGAATGCAGGGTTGGTTCAATATACGGAAATCCATCAATACAATCCACTACATAAACAAACTCAAAGAAAAAAACCACATGGTCATTTCATTGGATGCTGAAAAAGCATTTGACAAAATTCAGCATCCTTTCATGCTTAAAGTCTTGGAAAGAACAGGAATTCAAGGCCCATACCTAAACATAGTAAAAGCAATATACAGCAAACCGGTAGCCAGCATCAAACTAAATGGAGAGAAACTTGAAGCAATCCCACTGAAATCAGGGACCAGACAAGGCTGCCCCCTTTCTCCTTATCTTTTCAATATTGTACTTGAGGTACTAGTCCGGGCAATTCAACAACATAAGGAGGTCAAACGGATACAAATTGGAAAGGAGGAAGTCAAACTATCATTATCACTTGTATTCTGTTGTTGATATTTGCATCTATGTCCCCTGATTTCTTCCCAAGGTTTTCTGTCTCCAAAGTTGTCTCCCTTTGAGTTTTCTTAGTTGTTTCTACATCTGATTTTAGATCCTGGATGGTTTTACGTAGCTTCTTCACTTGCTTGTTTGTGCTTTCCTGTAATTCTTTAAGAGATTTTTGTGTTTCCTCTTTCATAAACTCAGCCTGTTGACCGAAGTTCTCCTGTATTTGGTTAAGTGATTTTTGTGTTTCCTCCTTATTGGCTTTTGTATTCTCCTGAATTTCTTTCAATGATTTTTGTGTTTCCCTTGTAAGAGCTTCTAACTTTTGATCCATTTTCTCCTGAATTTCTTTAAGTACTTCCTTCATGTGTTCCTCTACCAGCATCATGACCAGTGATTTTAAATCCAAATCTTGTCTTTCTGGTGTGATGGTGTATCCAGGACATGCTGTTAAAGGAGAATTGGGTTCAGATGCTGCCATATTGCCTTGATTTCTGTTAGTGACGTTCCTGCCTTTCCCTTTTGCCATCTAGTTCTCCCTGGTGTTAGTTGGTCTTGTCAATGCTGGACTCACCAGTGCAAGATGCCTCTTCCCATGTGGCCTCTGGTGCACAGGTTACCTCCTGCACTGCCTGGAGTCAGGGTGCTGTGTCCCAGGGTGTTCCGAATCTGAAGCAGACACCTGAAGGTTCCCACTGGGGCCTGCTGGACTCACCAGAGCACACTGACTCCTCCCAGCTGGCCTCCCGGGTGCCCCTCTTGCCTCTTGCAGGACCTGGAGATGTGGTGTTGCAGCCCAGGCTGTTCTGGATCCTGAAGAGGAGATCTGAAGGCTCCTGCCAGAGGCCTCATGACTGGAACCTAAGCTCTGTGCTGCTGGAGCAAGCTGTGTGCTCCCAGTCTGCCTCCAGGTGCACACCAGGCCTCTTGCACTTCCTGGAGACTGAGTGCTGTGGCCCAGGCTGTTCAGATCCTAAAGCAGACACCTGAAGGGTCCCGCTGGGGCCGGCTGGAATCACCAGAGCACCCTGACTCCTCCCAACTGTCCTCCCGGGTGTCCCTCTGGCCTCTTGCACGACCTGGAAATGTGGCATTGCAGCCCAGGCTGTTCTGGATCCCGAAGAGGAGATCTGAGGGCTCCTGCCAGAGGTCTCAGGACTGGAACCTAAGCTCCGTGCTGCCGGAGCAAGCTGTGTGCTCCCAGAGCAAGTTGTGTGCTCCCAGTCTGCTTCTGGGTGCACACCAGGCCTCTCAGTTTCTCTTCTTATACCTTTGTTTTTACTTCTAATTTTATTAATTTGGAAACACTATCTGTGCCCTCTGGTTAGTCTTGCTAAGGGTTTATCTATCTTGTTGATTTTCTCAAAGAACCATCTCCTAGTGTTGTTGTTTCTTTGTATAATTGCTTTTGTTTCTTCATGGTTCATTTCAGCCCTGAGTTTGATGCTTTCCAGCCTTCTACTCTACTCAGGTGTATTAGCTTCTTTCTGTTGTAGAGATTTCAGGTGTACTGTGAAACTGCTAGTGTATGCTCTCATCAGTTTCTTTTTATAGGAACTCGGAGATATAAGTTTTCATCTTATTGCTTTCTTTGTTTTGCATATGTGTGGGTATGTTGTACCTTCATTTTCATTAAATTGTAAAAAGTCTTTGATTTCTTTCCTTATCTCTTCCTTGACCAAAGTATATTATTTCATTGATTACAGCATTCTTTAGCTTCCATGTGTATGTGGGCTTTCTGTTGTTTTTATTGCTATTGAAGACAAGCCTTAAGCTATAGTAATCTGATAGGAGGCATGGGATTATTCCAATTTTTCTTTTTTTTTTTTTTTTTTTTTTTGTCTTTTTTTTTTATTTGATATAATTTATTTACATTTCAAATGATTTCCCCTTTTCTAGCCCCCCCCCACTCCACGAAAGTCCCGTAAGCCCCCTTCTCTTCCCCTGTCCTCCCTCCCACCCCTTCCCAGTTCCCCGTTCTGGTTTTGCCAAATACTGTTTCACTGAGTCTTTCCAGAACCAGGGACCACTCCTGCTTTCTTCTTGTATCTCATTTGATGTGTGGATTATGTTTTGGGTATTCCAGTTTTCTAGGTTAATAACCACTTATTAGTGAGTGCATACCATGATTCACCTTTTGAGTCTGGGTTACCTCACTTAGTATGATGTTCTCTAGCTCCATCCATTTGCCTAAGAATTTCATGAATTCATTGTTTCTAATGGCTGAATAGTACTCCATTGTGTAGATATACCACATTTTTTGTATCCACTCTTCTGTTGAGGGATACCTGGGTTCTTTCCAGCATCTGGCAATTATAAATAGGGCTGCTATGAACATAGTAGAGCATGTATCCTTATTACATGGTGGGGAATCCTCTGGGTATATGCCCAGGAGTGGTATAGCAGGATCTTCTGGAAGTGAGGTGCCCAGTTTTCGGAGGAACCGCCAGACTGCTTTCCAGAGTGGTTGTACCAATTTGCAACCCCACCAGCAGTGGAGGAGTGTTCCTCTTTCTCCGCACCCTCTCCAACACCTGCTGTCTCCTGAATTTTTAATCTTAGCCATTCTGACTGGTGTAAGATGAAATCTTAGGGTTGTTTTGATTTGCATTTCCCTAATGACTAATGAAGTGGAGCATTTTTTAAGATGCTTCTCCGCCATCCGAAGTTCTTCAGGTGAGAATTCTTTGTTTAACTCTGTACCCCATTTTTTAATAGGGTTGTTCGGTTTTCTGGAGTCTAACTTCTTGAGTTCTTTATATATATTGGATATTAGCCCTCTATCTGATGTAGGATTGGTGAAGATCTTTTCCCAATTTGTTGGTTGCCGATCTGTCCTCTTGACGGTGTCCTTTGCCTTACAGAAACTCTGTAACCTTATGAGGTCCCATTTGTCAATTCTTGCTCTTAGAGCATACGCTATTGGTGTTCTGTTCAGAAACTTTCTCCCTGTACCGATGTCCTCAAGGGTCTTCCCCAGTTTCTTTTCTATTAGCTTCAGAGTGTCTGGCTTTATGTGGAGGTCCTTGATCCATTTGGATTTGAGCTTAGTACAAGGAGACAAGGATGGATCAATTCGCATTCTTCTGCATGCTGACCTCCAGTTGAACCAGCACCATTTGTTGAAAAGGCTATCTTTTTTCCATTGGATGTTTTCAGCCTCTTTGTCGAGGATCAAGTGGCCATAGGTGTGTGGGTTCATTTCTGGATCTTCAATCCTGTTCCATTGATCCTCCTGCCTGTCACTGTACCAATACCATGCAGTTTTTAACACTATTGCTCTGTAGTATTGCTTGAGGTCAGGGATACTGATTCCCCCAGATTTTCTTTTGTTGCTGAGAATAGTTTTAGCTATCCTGGGTTTTTTGTTGTTCCAGATGAATTTGATAATTGCTCTTTCTAACTCTGTGAAGAATTGAGTTGGGATTTTGATGGGTATTGCATTGAATCTGTATAGTGCTTTAGGCAAAATGGCCATTTTAACTATATTGATTCTACCGATCCATGAGCATGGGAGGTTTTCCCATTTTTTGAGGTCTTCTTCCATTTCCTTCTTCAGAGTCTTGAAGTTCTTGCCATACAGATCTTTCGCATGTTTGGTAAGAGTCACCCCAAGATACTTTATACTGTTTGTGGCTATTGTGAAGGGGGTCATTTCCCTAATTTCTTTCTCAGCCTGCTTATCCTTTGAGTATAGGAAGGCCACTGATTTGCTTGAGTTGATTTTGTAACCTGCCACTTTGCTGAAGTTGTTTATCAGCTGTAGGAGCTCTCTAGTGGAGTTCTTTGGGTCACTTAGGTAGACGATCATGTCGTCTGCAAATAATGATAGTTTGACTTCCTCCTTTCCAATTTGTATCCCTTTGACCTCCTTATGTTGTCGAATTGCCCGAGCTAGTACCTCAAGTACAATATTGAAAAGATAAGGAGAAAGGGGGCAGCCTTGTCTGGTCCCTGATTTCAGTGGGATTGCTTCAAGTTTCTCTCCGTTTAGTTTGATGCTGGCTACCGGTTTGCTGTATATTGCTTTTACTATGTTTAGGTATGGGCCTTGAATTCCTGTTCTCTCCAAGACTTTAAGCATGAAAGGATGCTGAATTTTGTCAAATGCTTTTTCAGCATCCAATGAAATGACCATATGATTTTGTTCTTTGAGTTTGTTTATGTAGTGGATTGTATTGATGGATTTCCGTATATTGAACCAACCCTGCATTCCCGGGATAAAGCCTACTTGATCATGGTGGATGATCGTTTTGATGTGTTCTTGGATTCGGTTGGCAAGAATTTTGTTGAGTATTTTTGCATCGATGTTCATAAGGGAAATTGGTCTGAAGTTCTCTTTCTTTGTTGGATCTTTGTGTGGCTTTGGTATCAGCGTAATTGTGGCTTCGTAGAAGGAATTGGGTAGTGTTCCTTCTGTTTCTATTTTGTGGAATAGTTTGAAGAGTATTGGTGTTAACTCTTCTTTGAAGGTCTGGTAGAATTCTGCACTGAAACCATCTGGTCCTGTGCTTTTTTTGGTTGGAAGACTTTCTATGACTCCTTCTATTTCTTTAGGCTTTATGGGACTGTTTAGATGGTCTAGTTGGTCCTGATTTAATTTTGGTATTTGGTATCTGTCAAGGAAATTGTCCATTTCCTCCAGATTCTCCAGTTGTGTTGAGTACAGGCTCTTGTAGTAGGATCTGATGATTTTTTGGATTTCCTCAGTTTCCGTTGTTATGTCTCCCTTTTCATTTCTAAGTTTGTTAATTTGGATACTTTCTCTGTGCCCTTTGGTCAGTCTGGCTAAGGGTTTATCTATCTTGTTGATTTTCTCAAAGAACCAGCTCCTAGTTTTGTTGATTTTTTGTATGGTTCTCTTTGTTTCTACTTGATTGATTTCGGCCCTGAGTTTGATGATTTCCTGCCTTCTACTCCTCCTGGGTGAAATAGCTTCTTTTTGTTCTAGGGCTTTCAGGTGTGTCATTAAGTTGGTAATGTATGCTCTCTCCATTTTCTTTTTGGAGGCACTCAGGGCTATGAGTTTTCCTCTTAGCACTGCTTTCATTGTGTCCCATAGATTTGGGTATGTTGTGTTTTCATTTTCATTGTGTTCTAAAAAGTCTTTAATTTCTTTCTTTATTTCTTCCTTGACCAAGGTGTCATTGAGTAGAGTATTGTTCAATCTCCACGTGTTTGTGGGTTTTCTGTTGTTTCTGTTGCTATTGAAGACCACTTTTATTCCATAGTGATCAGATAGGAGTCATGGGATTAGTTCTATCTTTTTATATTTGTTGAGGTCTGTCTTGTGACCAATTATATGGTCGATTTTGGAGAAGGTACCATGAGGTGCTGAAAAAAAGGTATATTCTTTTGTTTTAGGATAGAATGTTCTATATATATCAGTTAAATCTAATTGGTCCAAAGCTTCAATTAGTTTCATTGTGTCCTTGTTTAGTTTCTGTTTTCCTGATCGGTCCATTGAGGAAAGTGCAGTGTTGAAGTCACCAACAATTATTGTGTTAGGTGCAATGTGTGCTTTGAGTTTTAATAAAGTTTCTTTTATGAAAGAGGGTGCCCTTGCATTTGGAGCATAGATGTTCAGGATTGAGAGTTCTTCTTGTTGTATTTTTCCTTTGACCAGCAAGAAGTGTCCCTCAGAGTCTCTTTTGATGACTTTGGGTTGAAAGTCAATTTTATCTGATATTAAAATGGCTACTCCAGCTTGTTTCCTGAGACCATTTGCTTGTAAAATTGTCTTCCAGCCTTTTACTCTAAGGTAGTGTTTGTCTTTGACCCTTAGGTGTGTTTCCTGTAAGCAGCAAAATGTAGGGTCCTGTTTACGTATCCAGTCAGTTAGTCTGTGTCTTTTTATTGGGGCATTGAGTCCATTGATGTTAAGAGATATTAAGGAATAGTGATTGTTACTTCCTATCATTTTTGACGTTATTTTTTAAATTTGATTGCTTAACTTATTTGGGTTTGATGAAAGGTTACTATCTTGCTTTTTTCAGGGTGGAGTTTCCCTCCTTGTATTGGTGTTGTCCTCCTATTATCCTTTTTAGGGCTGGGTTTGTGGATAGATATTGGGTGAACTTGGTTTTGTCGTGAAATATCTTAGTTTCTCCATCTATGGTGATTGAGAGTTTTGCTGGATATAGTAGTTTTGGTTGGCATTTGTGTTCTCTTAGAGTCTGCATGAGATCTGCCCAGGACCTTCTAGCCTTCATAGTCTCAGGTGAAAAGTCTGCTGTGATTCTGATAGGTCTTCCTTTATATGTTACTTGGCCTTTTTCTCTTACTGCCTTTAGTATTCTTTCTTTGTTTAGAACATTTGGTGTTTTGATTATTATGTGACGGGAAGTATTTCTGTTCTGGTCCAGTCTGTTTGGAGTTCTGTAGGCTTCTTGTATATTCATGGGCATCTCTCTCTTTAGGTTAGGGAAGTTTTCTTCCATAATTTTATTGAAGATATTTGCTGGCCCTTTAAGTTGTAAATCTTCACTCTCATCTATGCCTATAATCCTTAGGTTTGGTCTTCTCATTGTGTCCTGGATTTCCTGGATATTTTGGGTTACAAGCTTTTTGCACTTTGCATTTTCTTTAACTGTTGAGTCCATGGTTTCTATGGAATCTTCAGCATCTGAGATTCTTTCTTCTATCTCTTGTATTCTGTTGTTGATATTTGCATCTCTGTCCCCTGATTTCTTCCCAAGGCTTTCTATCTCCAAAGTTGTCTCCCTTTGAGTTTTCTTAGTTGTTTCTACTTCTGATTTTAGATCCTGGATGGTTTTGCTTAGCTCCTTCCCTTGCATGTTTGTGTTTTCCTGTAATTCTTTAAGAGATTTTTGTGTTTCCTCTTTCATGAGCTCAGCCTGTTGACCAAAGTTCTCCTGTATTTCTTTAAGAGATTTTTGTGTTTCGTCTTTCATGACCTCAGCCTGTTGAGCAAAGTTCTCCTGTATTTCTTTAAGTGTTTTTTGCATTTCCTCCTTGTTGGCTTTTGTATTCTCCTGGATTTCTTTCAATGATTTTTGTGTTTCCCTTGCAAGGGCTTCTAACTTTTGATCCATTTTCTCCTCAATGACCTTCATGTGTTCCTGTACCAGCATCATGACCAGTGATTTTAAATCCAAATCTTGTTTTACTGGTGTGATGGGGTATCCAGGACTTGCTGGTAGAGGAGAATTTGGTTCAGATGTTGCCATATTGCCTTGATTTCTGTTAGTGACGTTTCTGCGTTTGCCTTTTGCCATCTAGCTCTCACTGGTGTTACTTGGTCTTGTCAGTGCTGGACTCACCAGTGCAAGCTGCCCCTTCCCCGTTGGCCTCTGGTGCACAGCTTACACTCTGCACTGCCTATAGACAGGGTGCTGTTTTCCAGGCTGTTCAGATCCCAAAGCAGGCACCTGAAGGCTCCCGCTGGGGCCCGCAGGATTTATCGGAGCACACCGACTTTTCCCAGCTGGCCGCCCGGAAGCCCCCACTAGCCTCTTGAGGGACCTGGAGATGTGGCGGCCACCCAGGCTGATCTGAAGCGGAGAGATTTGAGCTGGGGGCTTCTGCCTGAGGCCTTGCCCCAGATTGTGTCTGTGGACCAGGTGGAACCCGTGTGCACCCCCAGGGAGCTCCGAAGGTGAATGTTGCTGTGACCTCCCCTGTGCTCCGCTCACTCCGCTGGGCAGCCGATTTCCCCAACCGGGCTGGCGCACACTAGGTTAGCCTTGTCGCCTGGGCCCTGAGTCCAGGCAAACGCCTGGGAGGCCAAGGTCCGAGCAAAGTTCCCCTAGGGCTATGTCTGTTATTTGGGTCCGCCAGGTGACCCGGATGGCGGGCGTGCGCGTCCGCGCTCCGCGAAAGCACCGGGAGAGTCTGTTGTGCTAATAACCTCCTGGGCTGGTTGACACACAGATGGCCCACCAAGCCGCCCAGTTCTTGGGGTCAGTCCTGTGCCTTTTGGGGCCTAGACCCCCGTTTTGTTAGCCTCAGGCTACGCTTGTTAGCAGTCTCTGCCCTCCCGAGCACTCTGGCTCCTGTAGGCAAAATGGCGGCGCGTGCACCGGCCGGGGCAAAAAAAAAAAAACTCCTGGCTGGGTTGGCGCCCCGATGGCCACTCGAACAGCCCAGGGCCTGGGTGCAGGCCAACGCCCGTCTGGCTCAGACCCCTGCGGTGTTGGGCCTAGGATTATGTTTGTGTACCTCAGTCTGACCGATCTCTGGAGCCCGGGATCAAGATGGCGGTGAGTCTCTCCTGACTGGCGGGCAGCCGAGTTCTGAAGTGGCTTCCGTGCAGCGAAAGGCTCCGCAGAACCGCAGTTGCTTGCCGCCCGGCTGGTCAGCGAAGGTCAGTGGTCGTGGGCGCAGGGCCTAACTGGACCCTGTGTCGCCTTGGTTCCACTGCTGATGGCCCTTCAGCTGGAGCCCCAATTTTTCTTAAATATGTTGTGACCAAGTATATGGTCAATTTTTGAAGAAGGTATCATGAAGTTCTGAGAAGAAGGTATAGTATTTTGTTTTAGAATGAAATGTTCTATAAATATCTGTTACATCCATTTGATCCATAACTTCTGTTAGTTTCACTTTGTCTCTGCTTAGTTGGTGTTTCCCTGATCTGTCTATTGATGAGAGTAGGGTGTTAAAGTAACCCACAATTATTGTCTTAGGTGCAATGTGTGCTTTGATCTTTAATAAAGGTTCTATTACAAACATAGTTGTCCTTGCATTTTGAGCATAGATGTTCAAATTTGAGAGTTCTTTCTTGGTAGATTTTTCCTTTTATATGTATGAGGTGTCTTTCTGTGTCCTTTTTGATTGAAAGCTGATTTTATCCGATATTAGAATGGCTACTCTAGCTTGATTCCTCGGTCTATTTGGTTGAAAAATTGATTTCCAGACTTTTACTGTGAGGTAGTGTTTGTCTTTGACACTCCAGTGTGCAGGAGAATACTGGGTCCGGTTTGCTTATCCAGTCTGTTAGTCTGTTTCTTTATATTGGGGCGCTGAGTTCATTGATATTAAGAGATATTAAGGAATATTAATTTTTATTTCCTCTTATTTTTGCTGTAATTTTTATGTTTGTGTGGTTACCTTCTTTTGTGTTTGTTGAAAGAAGATTGCTTTCTTCCTTTTTCTAGGTTGTAGTTTCTCTCCTTGTATTGGTGTTTTCCATATATTATCATATGTAGGGCTGGATTTATGAAAAGATATTGTGTGAATTTGGTTCTATTATGGAATATCTGGGTTTCTCCATTTATAGTAATTGAGAGTTTTGCTGGACATAGTCATTTGGGCTGACATTTGTGTAATATTAGGGTCTGCATGTTATCTGCCCAGGATTTCTAGCTTTCATGGTCTCTGGTAAGAAGTCGGGCATAATTCTGATAGGTCTGCCTTTTTATGTTAATTGAACTTTTCCCCCTATTGCTGTTAATATTCTTTTTTTGTTTAGTGCATTTAGTGTTTTGATTATTATGTGACGGGAGAAATTTCTGTTCTGGTCCAGTCTGTTTGGAGCTCTGTAGGCTTCTTGTATGTTCATGGGCATCTCTTTCTTTAGGTTAATGAAGTTTTCTTCTATAATTTTGTTGAAGATATTTACTGGCCCTTTAAGTTGTAAATCTTTGGTATCTTCTATACCTATAATCCTTAGGTTTGGTCTTCTCATTGTGTACTGGATTTCTTGGATTTTTTTTTTATTTTTATTTTTATTTTATTTTATTTTATTTTATTTTTTTATTTTTTTTGGTTTCCAAGTCTTTTCATTTTGCACTTTCTTTGACTGTTAGGCCAATATTTTCTATGATATGTTCAGCTTCTGAGATTCTCTTTTCTATCTCTTGTATACTGTTGTTGGTTTCTTTCTTCAGAGACTTGAAGTTCTTATCATAGAGATTTTTCACTTGCTTCCTTAGAGTTACCCTAAGATATTTTATATTATTTGTGATTATTGTGAAGGTTATTTGCCTAATTTCTTTCTCTTCCCATTCATTATTTGTGTAGATCAAGTCTACTGATTATTTGTGTTAATTTTATATCCTGCCACTTTGTTGAAGTTGTTAATTAGCTGTAGTAGTTCTATGGTAGAGTTTTAGGGATTACTTATATTTATCACCTGCAAGTAGTGACACTTTAACTTTTCCCTTTCAAAATTTGTATCCCCTTGATTTGATTTTCCTGTCTAACCGCTCCAACTAGACCTTCAAGTACTATATTGAGTACATATATAAAGAGCGGGCAACTTTAGCTTGTCCCAGATTTTAGTGGGATTGCTTCTAGTTTCTTTCCTTTTAATTTGATATTGGCTGTTGGATTGTTATATATTGCTTTTATTATATTTAGGTATGGGCCTAGAATTCCTGATCTCTCCAATACTTTTATCAAGAAGATGTGTTATATTTTGTCAAAAGCATTTTCAGCATCTAACAATATGATCATGTAATGTTTTTTCAGTTTGTTTATATAGTCGGTTACATTTATGAATTTTAATATATTGCCCTATCCCTACATAGCTGGGATGAAGCTACTTTATAGTGATGAATGAAGGTTTTGATGTGTTCTTGCATTCAGTTTGGGAGAGTTATATGGAGTACTTTTGCTTCAATATTCATAAAGGATTTTTTTCTGAAATTCTCTTTCATTCTTGGGTGCTTTGTGTGGCTTAGTAACTGTGGCTTCGTAGAATGAATTAGGTAGTTATTCCTTCTGTTTCTACTTTGTGTTATTGTTTGAGAATATTGCTTCTGGTTCTTCTTTGAAGGTCTGATCAAATTCTGCACAAAAACCTTTTGCTTTTCTTAGCTGCAAAACTAAAAGTAGACTCCTCCTGGAGCCCATGAGCATCACAACCATTGGTTATTGACCAGATTTATTTTAAAGGCGTCTTTTCTTATAGATTATTTAAATTAGTTTTTGTTTGTGAATTTATATATCCATGCAATATATTTTGATCACATTAATTCCCTAGTTCCTTTTCAAATTTCTTTCCCATCCATACTTCTATTTTTTCCTCAAAACTTCTCAGCACTTTTTAAAAATTTCATGGACTTTACCTACTATTTCTATTATGTGCTTTTGTGTCAAACCATTTTCTAAATGAAGGGCAGCCACTCTTTTGTTGATTCCAAAATGAATCCTCACTCTTTCCAATCAACTATCAATTGTATATAATTCATTGCATAGTGGAAAGTTATCATGAGCATTTCCCCATCAATTCTAGGGGTTTGGCTGTAATTAAACTATGACATGTGTGTAAATCTTTTAGTGCCACTTCTAGGAAATTGGCAAGCATATTTGACACTGTGCTAGGAAAAGAAAGTAAGCTCAAGAAAAATAGAGCTGAGGAATATATCCCTTGTATCTTGATCATCCTGAAACATCCTTATGAAGAGTGACTTCAGAACCTTTGCTTATGACTTATTTGTTCCTTGATTACTTTGTTTATACCTCAGAACTGGTCACATTCTTTGCATGTACTTAGAATGGTATAAAAGCAGACTTTGAGAAATTAAACCCAGTCTAGCACTTGCTGGGGTCATTTATAGTGTTTTTAAATAATTCTCTTTTCTTTTATTAACTCTCCCTGCCTCTCTCAAGACCCTGATTACTGTCTGGGCTGTCTTAATCAGAAGTTTTATACTTTCTTATACTTTACCCTTTCCTAATAATGTTTTACAATGATAATTATTTCACAAAAACTTGCTTACAAACATTCTTTATTTGATATAGTAGTAGGACATCTATGTTAGTCCCCAAGACCAAATAAATGTATGCACATCATTTCCTACAACATGTAGTGTGTTTGGGCTCATATACCTTTGTTTTCTTATACGTGTTCCTTTAGAGTGGAAATTGCATTTAGGTCAAGAAAAACTTCTGATTAGAGAATTAAATGGCAATTCCTAAATGTAGCTAATAATATATTTATATTAATTATTTCCCTCAGTGTATTCGTCAAGAATCACAGATAAAACTGAGAGATGAATACTACTTTAGTTTTGTGAATCAGTATAAAAAAAATCAAACATGTTCCAAATATGACTATGAAAGAGGCTCTTTATCTTTAATTACTTCCAGTTTTGGCAATGCCTGTTTTGTGTCTAATTGTACACAATTTGGTATAAATATGCAGTATAAAGATGAAACAATATCATGAATGTAATTGTACCTTTAATTAACCTCAGAGAATTGTTGTCTTCAAGGTTTACAACCATAGTCTGTTAACTTAGTCTACTCCTGGACTCCTCTAGCTTTAGTACAATCACCTAGGCTTAGAATATTTTCAGTCTCTAAAACTTGCTGGACTTGCTGCTGAATAAGCTCTTTCTGGTCTCCAGCTGGCTGATTCAACTCACGTGTTATGGCACAAACTCTTCTTCAAACTGACTGATTCTAGTTTCTCTCTCATCCCCTGACTATTTGCTCTTCTTGACCTCAAACTAACTCTTGCAGTCTATTCTAGTCTTCTAGCTCCTTCTCATTCTCTTGCTTATTCTTTCTTCAGCTATGTCTGCATCTTGTCTCTCTAAAATTGCACTGGTAAAAAATAATTTTTTCTTTCTCTTTCTGAGCTGTTCCCTCTTTCCTCTTTTTTCTTTCAAGTGTTGGGCATACTATTCTGTCAAGTCTTTGCCTCTCAATCAGACATCATTTTCAAGCATGAGTACTTTCCTTCTAAAAACTAACTTTACCTTCATTGTTTGCTCGTAAAGGTTTTTAATAAGGGTATGTGTGTATTTGACACAGAAAGAGTAAGGCTGAGTCACATAACTAATAGAAATAGTTATTTTGTTTGTTTGTTTTTTGTTTGTTTTATTGTAAATAACGTAATCATGGAGTTCATAATGTGGTCAAATATCCTATAACATGTGAACAAAGTACAATATTTTTAGAATATAATATAATGTAGTTACAAATGGTATTCGTTTCATGTTAAATCCCAAAAGCTGTTGTCTGTATTGGGATATGTTCTTCTCTCTGGGCTGTTTTGTTTGGCTTCAGTGGGTGAGAATGTGCCTAGACTCACAGTCTTAATTTTCCAGTATGGGAGGATACTCATGACACATCCTACCACCTTCTCAGAGGAAAAGTGGAGGGGTGATGTGCAAAGCACTGTGCGAGGAGGGTGTTTAGAAGGGAGGCAGTGAGTGAGATTTAAATTAAATAAGAAAAATAAATACAATTAAAATAAAAAATACTACTCATTTCATCTTATATTTCAGTTCAGGTTGATAACTTATCCAAGGGATTACTTTTGTGATTGGTGTTTAACCTTAAGCCATGTTAAAGAAATATGTTAACTAAACAGCCTTTTAAAAGGATTCTGATTTTTTTCTTAAAAATATATAGTTTGGTGTAGTAGCTTGTAGGACCACAGCCAAATAGCTTTGGGGGTTAGCACTTTTCTGAAAAAAAAAAAAAAAACAACAGTTACTTTTTTCTCTATTTGTAGTAATAGTTATATATATATATACATTTGAATTCTTCAATATGTGATATACGTTACTATTTTTCAACAGCCTCCCTGGGCACCACGTTGTGGCTTTGGTTGTATATCTGACTTCTTTATTAACATAAGTAATATGGGTTTTTCTTCTTTTTTACCATTACCAGGCAGATGTTAAGATTTATAGTTTGATTCCTCTGAGAATTCATTAAAATTGTAAACCAGACCTGCCAAAATGACTTATTAAGTAATAGACAAAATAAAAGCTAGTGAAGTTATGGGCCCACGTATCCCATATACAATATTGGAGAGAATTCAATTTAGTGAAGCTACTGTTGGGATTTAATATGGAGGCTTCTTAAGGGAAAAACATCTGAGAATATAATGCATCTACAAGAACAAGGTAATAAGTCCAAAGGAATGTACATCTATACAATACAGAGACTCCTGTACATACACATTTATTATGGTGATATTCATAATCGTCATTGAATAAATTCATCTTCGAAGCTAATAAAGTTGAGATATGGAATTTACCTACATGTTAATTAAAAGATAAATAAAGAAGTGAAGTGTACACATTCAATGACTTTTCTCTTATTGCAAATAATTGAATTATCATCAGTCCTACACATTTTACTGGAAACACAGTGCTTTCATTCTTCAATGGTGAAATAAACCAGAATAAAAAGGATAAATTAGTGAATTTTTCCTCATGTATTACAAATACACACACACACACACACACACCATATATAAAAAGAGATAAGGTTGTTTTGGAATAGAGAAGAGAGAACAGAGCAGTGATAGAGGAAAAGGAGAATTAAGTGAGAAATGGAATATATATATATAATTATAAAATATATATATTATTTGTATATTTATATAAAAATATATATTATTTATATATGTTTTTATAATATATATATAATATGTATATATATTTTAAAATATATACATATATATAAATATATATTATATTTTATACATATAAAATATAATTATAATATATACCATTTGTAGAAAAGAAAATGTTCTTATGTATACTACAACTAAATGATCTGATCTGAAGAATTATGCCATTCATTTTAAGGATGCCTGGAAAACAAATAGATTTTAACATTCATATTTGTTACTCTCGCATTAATTCATGTATGACAAGTTTAGCTAGTCCAAAATTTCTAATGCAGAGTTGTGGTTGCAATAATTGTATATTAGATAATAATTTTTAAAGTGGTAATTAATTTCAAACTAAAAATTAAATGTTTCTAGTAATTATGATTCTGATTGCTTTGAATTATAGGTAATGGACTTAATATGACAGAATTATGTATTAACTATACTGATGTTGGAGATTTTAAATACGTACCTTATTTAATACATGTGTAACTGAACAACCAAATACCTCTTAAAATGCACAAAATGACATGTTTTTTGGTCTTCAGTTCACATACATATTGAGAATCATATGTAGTAATAAAGTAAAGAAGCAGTACTCAAGAGCTTTTCTAGAATAAAGGAAAATAAACCTCAGTTGTGCTCACATTTATTTTATTTTCTTATTCTTCCATCATTAATTTTGGGAAGTCCTTAGAGACTAAGACAGATCAAACCAATTTGGATAATGATGGGCATTGTGCATTTAGTCTTCCAGGTCCTAGTACAATCAGCAATTATCCTGTGCTACCAGTTCTTTTTTATGTTTGCAGTGAATTGACACACATGTCCTCTTTCCATGGATAACTATATCAGAAGACTGAAATTTCACTGTTTATATCTATTCTGGCTCAGGACCTGGTGTGATAAGGTGAACATATCTTGACTTTCTAACCATGACAGGACAGAACAGGAGCTTAAAATGGTAGGTATAAAAATTGAGGAAGTATGAAAGAGTATTAAAATGTTTCTTTATGTATTTTTCAGACAAAATTCACAATTCTGGTATAAAGATGAGACAATACAAACATGAATGGTTTCAGTTATTTGAACTATGAAATATATATTCTGTTGTACTGTATGTACCAGATACCTCATTAACGATTTGCTTTACAATAACCCTGATTCTACACACAGCTATCTTGCATAAAATGACTGCATCTAAATTATTTCCTACAAATCCCAGAATATCTATGATGTCCATCGTAAGGAAAGTAGGACTAGGCTATTTACTATAACATCTAGTATTGTCTTTAATGGTACTATGAATATATAAAGTTTTTCTATAAGCCTTCTTTCTGTTACATTTTTGAAAATGAAACGTATTACTTTGATTCAACAGTTTCAAGATTGTCAGGTAGAAAATAATTAAACCAAGTATATATATATTATGTATTTATTATGGACAAAAGTTGCTATGCCATGAGAAATAGAAGTGATCCATTCAATAAAACTAACCATTTTATTTCCTTTATTCTAAAATGATACCACATCTCTCTATCTTCTTCTTTTGGAATTTAATATCAATCTCAAGTGAAATCATTGGAGTTACTAGATGTATTCTCTATAAGAAAGAAATATAATTTGATAACCAGAGTTTGCATATCATAACTCTGAACAGAACTCTTTCTTCTAACAACTCAAGCATACACATTATCTTTAGCCCTTAACATTCATCTTCCTACTTACTTTAGTCCACACAATTTCAAGAGAAGAGATAGTGTCAGAGTTTATATTCTGTATGTTCCAGAGAATGATCTACAATGGCCCAAAGTAAATTTGAGAATAGCGCATTATTCATAGCTAAAAAGCAAAACAACTTCAAATTTGATTCTGAGAACAGGTAACACAAATATACTGAGAAATCTCCTTTTTTGTAGTCAACTTGAACTCTTATTCAAAAGTCCCATGCAGAGCAGAGTGAATGATACATTGTACAAGGATTCCAGTTCAAAGAGCAAATATTATAACATAAGGGTTACATCTTCTAATTGGGGTCTCATGAAATCTAATAGGTAGTCAAATGGAGTTCTAATTGCACTATTCCTTCGTGTATGGGCTTCCCATGTATGAATCCTACAACTTTCTGATTTTTGTACCAATAGAGGGACTTATATAATGAAATAAACAATAACAGAAGTGGCCAAAAATAGTTTACTTTCTAGCTGTTCTCAATGACACAATGATTTTACTCTTAGGTTCTTTTAATCTTATTTTTCCCTCCTATCAGAGAGACCTACAGACCTTAGGGGATACCGTGAGACAAACTTACTTGCGTCCAAAATGTTCAAGAGACAAATGCAATTGAAGAGTTAACTTTTCAGTGAAGTTAAACAACACATTACAATTTAATAACTAAATGACCATTATAATTTTTATTTCTTATTCCTTCTGAGGAACTTGGAACAAGTCATAAAGTAATATCTTAAACATAACTGTGAGATTTGTGAACACCAACTTAAATATTCATGGAGACTGGAAATTGATAAAAGAAATTAATGCATCACATGAAGAATGTGATTCTCTCATATCAGCATCCTGAGTGCTGAGAGTACATGGGTGTGTCACTACATCACACTATGATTATTTACATTTTAGTCCTATTGGATCCACTTCTTTGTGTGGGAAGCCAATATGAAAGTTCATTTCAGCCGGGTGGTGGTGGTACATGCCTTTAATCCCAGCACTTGGGAGGCAGAGGCAGGTGGATATCTCAGTTTGAGGCCAGCCTGGACTACAGAGTGAGTTCCAGGACAGCCAGAACTACACAAAGAAACCCTGTCTGGGAAAGAAACACACAAACAAACAAAAAAAACCAGAAAGTTCATTTCTAGGAGGTACTCAAGCTGCATAAGTAAATAAAATTAATAGATTCTCCATATAAGGCTTTTATATATTTTGTTATATATTAATTATAGTATATTATATATATCAATAATATATCTTGCCTGAAATTGACAGACATTCATTGTTATTGGAATAATTATGCAAATATACACATCTTTCAAGTAATTTATCATTCAATTTACCTCGATATTTTTGGAAAGATAAATAAATTCTTTTATTTCTAATTCTCTGAGGTCTGTAATACAAGATATAGGAAGCATGAACATAAGAACATTTATTAACCATTGAATAAATTCTTCCTTAGTTTGGCTTCCAAATATTAAAAATTGATCCAAATTAAGAAGAGTAGCTTCTTCCCTAGCTGCACAATTATCATTGAAGTATTGCTTGATTATACTAGAGGCACAATAAAAAATTTCTTATTTGTAAAGTATGATTATATTTCCTCACATGATGACTGAAACTTCATTCCATGAAAAGAATACACACATTGGCAGGCATAGGCAGGTATATTTTAGATGGAGACATGACATGGGAGTTGCAATGTCATATAAAACTGCATTCATTAGCTAATTATTTCCATATTATAATATGGAATATCTTGTGTGTTTTGAGCCTACTATGATCAATTTTGGAGGAAATAAGAGATGTAGATACGAAAGGTGTAGATGAGAAGGGTCTGGTATAGTTATATTTTAAAAAATTAAAAGGTATACCACAAATGATTTATTTTCATGTGGAGAGTTTTCTTGATGAATTTAATTTCAAGGCTTACCTTACATTCCACAAATGTTACATAGGTAGAGTTTTTGTCTCTTTTACCAATAATCAATACAAATCGCACGCAGAGGAAATTTGTCTGTGCTATCTACGTGTTTATATTTATTTTAACAATATATTATATAATTTGACTGTTTGCTTTTAATCTTTCATGTATTCTTTGAGAATTTGATGTACAGCAAACATTTATTTTTGTGATCTTCATTTTGTGGCATTGCTTTTTTATTGTAAAATATGGCAGTATTTTTACCTAGGTGTGTTGCAATTTATTTGCGTATCATTAAACTGAACAGACTGCTAGTGTAAACTTGTCCTGAAGTCTTATTTAACAGAACAATGGAAGATGAGGGTAATTGCTTTAGAGGAAAACTAACATAACTGATACAGCATGACAGCAAAAATAGATTTTCACTGGAACAAAGAGCACAGTCAACCTACTTAACCTTCTTTTTTATAAATATGCCCAAGTATGCACCAGTAATATAGATGGATCTTAAGACTGATCTATTTCTAGCATCCTTAGAAACAGCTATACTTCATTAGTGGATGTAGAATTTATTCTCCCACAAGCAATAAACACTCCACTTTCTCAATATCCCCAGCAGGATAAGTTATACTTACTTTATGTATCTTGGACATTCTAGAAAGTGTAAGTTCAAATCTCAGAATGGTTTTTATTTGCATTTTCCTGATGGCTAATGAGTTTGATAATTTCTTTAGGCTTTTTATTTTTTACCAATTACTTTTCATCTCTTGAGACCTCTCATTTTTAAAACTCATTTTTATTCAGTCATTTATTTTCTCCAGCCCAGATTTTTGGTTCTTTATATATTTTATATGTTAATGCTCTAATGGATGTGTAATTGCCCATTTTGTAATCTATTGCTTTTCCTTAATCATGTTTTCCTTTTCAGTTTCTTGAGGTTCTATTTATTGAGTTTTAGTATTAGTGTCTCTGACATCAGTGTCCTCTTACCTAAGGTTGGACACATGGCAAGAAGTAGATTTTTGTTTTGTTTGCTTTTGTAAACTTGTTTTTGTTGAGTTTTTGGATATTTTTCTCTAACAAGACCTTTTTCTTGCACAAATCATTATACGTTTGACTTTTATGGGATTATTTGTGTTTATTTCTTGTGGTTTGTTTTGTTTGTACTTTTGTATGCGCTTTGTTTTCTATGCCAGAAAGAATTAACGGTATTCATTTCACTGGTTGGGAAAGAGAATTGCATGGGAAGTGATGGGAGATAAGAAAAGCATAATCAAAATATAGTGCAAAATTTTCAATAAAAATCAGAAAAATTATATAAATAATATTCTTTTGTGAACTGAAAAATACATAGATGTTTTGAAGATGTTTCAATGAGAATAAGCTTATGTTGAGTGTTGTTCCCATCACCATTACTTCATATAAAAGAGAAATTATTTTAGTAAATGTATGTCCTTTCAATTGAGACTAAACCTAATTGATAGTATAAACTAATAAATTCTTATTATTATAAGGATAGGATTTTATTTTGCATATACAAGCAGTAGGTAACTTTACATAGTACTTTTATAAAGTGCTTTTTTGAGGGATGTGAAATAAACATACATACATTGGTGGGAAAGAGCTACCCATCAAATTCATGAAATAATTCCAATTACACAAATGAAATAAGAGGATAGCAAGTATTCAAAACTTCATATATATTTTCATATTTTGAAAACTATTAGTTATACAAATTTTATCAACTATATAAGTATTACTGTATGAATTTGCATGATTGACGGTAACAAATCTAATTAAGTATTTTCTGAATGTTAGGAATTTTTCTAAGATAGCATTTCTTTTTTTTTTTTTTTTTACTTTGTTGTTGCTGTTTTTTTTTATTCGATATATTTTTTATTTACATTTCAAATGATTTCCCCTTTTCTAGACCCCCACTCCCCGAAAGTCCCATCAGCCTCCTTCCCTCCCCCTGTTTTCCCATCCAACCCTTCCCACTTCCCTGTTCTGATTTTGTTCTATACTGCTTCACTGAGTCTTTCCAGAACAAGGGGTCACTCCTCCAATCCTCATTTGATGTGTGGATTGTGTTTGGGAATTTCAGTTTTCTAGGTTAATATCCACTTATTAGTGAGTGCATACCATGATTCATCTTTTGAGTCTGGGTTACCTCACTTAGTATGATGTTCTCCAGCTCCATCCATTTGCCTAAGAATTTCATGAATTCATTGTTTCTAATGGCTGAATAGTACTCCATTGTGTAGATATACCACATTTTTGCATCCACTCTTCTGTTGAGGGATACCTGGGTTCTTTCCAGCATCTGGCAATTATAAATAGGGCTGCTATGAACATAGTAGAGCAAGTATCCTTATTACATAGTGGGGAATCCTCTGGGTATATGCCCAGGAGTAGTATAGCAGGATCTTCTGGAAGTGAGGTGCCCAGTTTTCAGAGGAACCGCCAGACTGATTTCCAGAGTGGTTGTAACCAATTTGCAACCCCACCAGCAGTGGAGGAGTATTCCTCTTTCTCTGCACCCTCTCCAACACCTGCTGTCTCCTGAAGTTTTAATCTTAATCATTCTGACTGGTGTAAGGTGAAATCTCAGGGTTGTTTTGATTTGCATTTCCCTAATGATTAATGAAGTTGAGCATTTTTTTAAGATGCATCTCCACCATAAGATAGCATTTCCTATCTTCAGTTAGAAGGAAACAAACATCTTAAATGTTATTGTCATGTAATTAGTTCTAATATTACTTTAAGGAATTTGTGTGTGTGTGTGTGTGTGTGTGTGTGTGTGTAAATTGAGAATGTCAGGCTATCCAGTCAAACACTGAGTCACATGCCTTTATCAAGGATGATAAACATTTTCACCAATTAAAAATTGATGGAACATTATTGGCAAATATATTTTCATTATTTCTTTTATTTCATTTTTCCTTTTATAACCTATTCCTAGCAAGATAGACTGATATATCTTGAACTTGAAATTACATAATTGTGTAAAATTTATAGTATTTGATTTTAAAATCTATTTCAAATAAGGGTAAGTCTAGTAAATGAGGTTTGAGATTTTCTTAAGCTAAGTTTTTCAATGTTATATAAGAATGTAATTAGAAAAATGACTGAGCATATTCTTTATAAGTATGGAATATACAATATGGAATAAATAATATATTAAAATTAAAGCTAGTTTCAAGCCAATTTAATTGTAATAAAATGATGTAAATAAAACACTTTGATGTGTTTGTGAAACAGTTTCTATGATTTAAGTGAAGGATGAAGATGAGCTTATATGTTTAGCCCTGAGTTAAACAAACAGCTGTGCAGAAAGCAGAAAAAAGCAATATTCCCTGTTTCCAGTCCTTTTGTCAACATTTGTTGCCAGTGATATTCGGTAACAATAAGACTTTACCAAACCATATCAGAAAACTTGGGAATAGTCTAAAGTAAGTAAGAGATTATTATTTAAAGATTAACTTAATTGGTTTGAAATATAAATAATATTTGTGTGAGGTATTACATCTTTGAATGTTAAAAATCAGGAAAAAAGAATTGATACAAGAAAAGGGTACCTATAAATGACACATCAACTTTAATTTAATGTTTATACAAAGCAGTTCTTATTGTTGTAGAATATTTACAAATCCTCAAATCAATTTTATAATATTCTTAAAATAGTGTATGGGTATTTTTTACTTGTAAATTTTCATTTGTTATATTTTGTAAATGACCTTCTGCTATTCTCTATTTTCTCTTAAGAATGGTCACTACATTACTATCAGCACAAATTTATTCTTCCTTTCTAGAGTTGCTATTGTACTAAGATTTGATTCAATGTCTCTAATGTGCACTTATTTATGAAAGATGTAATTGTCGTAGCAAACATTTTGGAAAGTATTTTAGGCATGCTGTATTTGTCAAAACTGATCTGTGTTAATAAGAATTATGAAACTCAGGTGGTGGAGCTATTTGTGAGTATCTGCTTGAGAAATATAGGTCATCATAGATGCTCTTCTGTTTGTCTCATTATTTGAATAAATTTTCTTTTTCAAAAGGTTTATGTTTAATAATAATGTAGAGAATCTGACAGATGTCTTGGAATTTCATCTCATTGCACTCTCAGAGGATCCAGACCTGCAGTTTCTCCTCTTTGGATTATTCCTGTCAGTTTACCTGGTCACCGTGCTTGGGAACCTGCTCATCATCATCCTTATAATCTTTGACTCACACCTGCATACTCCCATGTACTTTTTCCTGTCCAACTTATCTTTGATTGATATCTTTTTCATCTCTACCACAATCCCAAAGATGATTGTAGGCATCAGAATGCACAGCAGAGTCATTTCCTATGCAGGCTGCTTGACACAAATGTCTCTTTTCCTACTTTTTGTATGTATGGATGACATGATTCTAACTGTAATGGCTTGTGACCGATTTCTGGCTATCTGTCATCCCCTTCATTACACTGTCATTATGAACCCCCAAGTCTGTGCTATCTTAATTTTGTTGTCTTTTTTTGTCAGTGTTTTTGATTCACAGGTGCACAACTTAATTGCCTTACAAGTCACTTGCTTCAAAGATGTGGAAATTGCAAATTTCTTCTGTCACCCTTCTGAAGTCCTTAATCTTGCTTGTACTAACACACTCAGCAGTAACATAGTAATATATTGTATTGGTGTCATCCTTGGCATTTTTCCTGTCCTGGGAATCATTTTCTCCTATGTTAAAATTGTTTTCTCCATTCTGAAAATCCCCTCTTCAAGTGGGAAATATAAAGCGTTTTCCACCTGTGGTTCACATCTGTCAGTAGTTTGCTTATTTTATGGAACTGGGCTTGGTGTGCACCTTGGCTCAGCTGTGTCACATTCTCCACGAAAGAATGTAGTGGCTTCATTGATGTACACTGTAGTGAGTCCTATGCTTAATCCTTTCATCTACACCTTGAGGAATAGAGATATCAGTAATGCCCTGAAGAGATTACACAGTAGGGTTCCTAATATCACAACATATGGCTTCCAATTAGGATCCTGACATAGAATATAGTATGAAATCTGTTTGTTTTCAAAATATTTTTAAAGTTATTAAATAAATTCTGCATCAAGATTCATAATTTTTGTTGTTTACTTATTTGTTTAAATGTTGCTTATTACTTTTTGAAAACAGTATCACTGTGTTCAACTGAGATGAATATGTGACGGCAAGTAAGGATTTCGATGAATGGGTGCCTAATTTCACTCCAGAAATTTGAGTAGTTTTCAATATTGATGGTATTTACCCGTGTGTGTGTGTGTGTGTGTGCATGAGAGAGAGTGTGTGTGTGTGTGTATGTGTTTACATTGCACAGGTGGTTCACCAACTATTCTGAAACATTAACAATATTTAATAACTTGAAGATCAGACTAAAGCTTTTAAAATTCATTTAGTGTACATTTCACTTAATTACAGATCCAATTACTGCTTGATAATCACAGTATTCAGTGGACATTCCCATAATAACCAAACTAACTGCTTTTTATGAAAATCTTTGAGATTTTCATAAATGCATATGATGCATTCTGGCCTAAATCAACCCTCCACTATTTCTTAAACTCCTCCCAACCCAATTAATTATCCCTCCTCTCACTAAGTTTGCACCCACTTTCCTCTCATTATGTATTGTTTTCATTTGTGATCCATTGGCTCAACCAGGGCCACACACATATACATGAATTTAAAGCCATCTTCTGAACCACAAGTGGCTTACAGTGCTTACATCACTAAGGACAGTGGTTTTTCTCACAGCCTTAGGTTGCTATTAGCTCTGATATACAGATCAAGTCCTATAAGTCCTTTCTATTATGGTGCTTATGTTCATAAACAGGGTCTTGGTGAGGCCCTGTGAGTTTAAGAGTACCATCTCTATATTGTTTTTATAAAACATTATTTTACTGCTATCTAATAAGTTGTCAGGGTATTACATTCATCCTGCTTTTATTGTAACAATTACTGAGATCTGAATGGGTCATATTGGTTTAATACATAAAGATATTCACACTTAATCCTATCATTTTAAACAAGTATACATGTCAGCATTAGTGGACATGGATTCTAAAGAGAAGCTTATTTGAATAATTTTTAGGGTAATGATTGTCTAATAGTATAATATTTAAGAGGCAGTATGATAGCATGTACATTTTGTAAAACAAAAGACAGATTCACTCTTAGTTCTTGTGACAACAGGAGTTCTAGGCTTTGACCAATTCCCTACAGTAGTGAGCATAAACTCCCTTTTATGGATTGGGCAAGAGATGATATTCCTCTTCATAATGGTGACATGATTGCAACAGTATATACTGTTAAGTTGGTTGACTGATATTACAAGTAGGAATTTTCAAACTGACAAAGATTACTGTTGATTTATGTAATTACAGTCCTTATCATATCAGTCCATTAATCTCTTTCATCTCCATCTTTCTTCCAATGATCCTTCACATTTTTAATAACATGCTTTCTATCTTCATGTCTCCTTTCTTTACTTTTTACATTTTTATTATTGTTTTGTTTGTAAACGGTTGAATTTAATTTGGATTTCTTACTTGAACATGAAAGCAAAAATATATATTTTAGGATATAGTTAATATACAATATTAACAGGTATCCATATAACTTTAAAAATGTTTGCACTTATTTATATTTCCCAGATTCACTCTTCTAACAATCCCCTCAAATTCAACCAAATTTATTCCCTTCTATTCTATAATTGCCCTTTAGCCTTTATATAGGGCAGTCTATCTCACTTACCTTCAAGGACTCTCTATGTGATCCTTTATTGTCAGGTATTTTTATGAAATGCAGAAACCTAAAAATACAAAACTAATTTCCAGAAGTGAGAAGGATACAAATTCATTTTTCTGGGCCTGACTTATTTTACTGAGAATGTTTTTTTTTCTAACTTCATTAATTTTCCTGTGAGTTTTATAATTTTATTTTTAACAATAGATTAGTAGTATTTCACTATGTAAATGTACAACAATTTAATTATCCATTCATTAGTTAGAGAAAAACTGAACTGTTTTAAGTTCATGGCAACTTGAACTTTTATTGATATATAATTTTCTACAGATTATGGCATGTGAGAACAGAGACAGTTCAGATTCATATTTCCTCAGTGGAATATATTTTCTCCATTTTACTTTCTGTAAGGCAAACGATATAATCAATAGGACAAGTCAGCAAGCTTTAGATTGGCAAAAAATCTTCACTAACTCCACATTTGATAGAGGACTAATATCCAAAAGATATAAAGAACTCAAGATGCTAACCATCAAAAAACCAAATATCCCAATAAAAAATGGGGTATAGAATTAAATAGAATTCACAACAGAGGAATCTTGAATGGCTTAATAGTACTTAAAGAAATATGGAAAGTCCTTAGTCACCAGGGAAATGTGAATCAAAATGACCCTGAGATCCTACCTTACACAAATCAGAATGGCTTCATTTAGGGCAGAAAGGCAAACTAGTATAACAACTCTGTAAATAAATCTAGTGATTCTTCAAAAAATTGGAAGTAGATGTACCTGAGGACCCAGCTATACCGCTTTCGGGCAAATACTCAAAAGATGCCAACCCAAGCCATTTGGAGCATGAGTTCCACTATGTTAATAGTGGCCTTATTTGTGATATCCTGAAGCTGGAAACAACCCACATGTCTCCCAATGGAAGAATGGATATAGAAAATGTGGTTCTTTTACACAAAGGAATGCTACTCAGCTATTAAGAATTAGGACATCCTGTACTTTGCAAACAAATGGATGGGAGGAGAAAATATCCTCCTGAGTGAGGTAACTCAGACCCCAAGTAACATGCATGGTATGTGCTCACCAATAAACAGACATTAGCAAAAAAAGAGCAAAATACCCAGGAAACAACCCACAGAACTCCAGAAGGTAACAAACCGAAGAGAGGGACCTACCTGGGTTGGAGAGGGAATAGAGAGGGGAAAAGGGGGACCATGATCAGGTATTGAGTTTGAGGAACAGGACTGGAGCCCTGAGTGCCAGCAGAACGAATAGAAATAAGAAACCTAAGGTGGTAAGAGGTAGGGGTAGCATCTAGGAAAAACAGAGACCTGGGAGGTACGAAATGCTCAGGATTCAAAGGGAGGGATCTTAGATGAAATGCTTAATGGTGAGGAGAGGGAACTTACAGAGTTCATCTCCAGTAGAAAACCAAGACATTAGTTAGGAAAAAAAAATGGGCTGCCATCCTACAGTAAAAATCTCTGTCGCAGAATTGTTCCTGTTTAAAAGAACTGTAAGTTCAAAAATGGAGAAGCGATTGAGGGAAAGGAATTTCAGGGCTAGGCCCAAATTGCAGTTCATCTCAAGGGAAGGCTCCACAGACTGACACTATTACTGATGCTATTTTGTGCTTAATGACAGGAGTTTAGTATGGCTCCCTCTGAGAGGCCCACCAAAGATCCGAAAGAGTCAGATACTTACACCTAACCAATGGATAGAATCCGGTAACCCCTGTAGTTGAATTAGGAAAAAACTGGAAGAAATTGAGGAAGAGGGCTATGCCATACGAAAACCTGTAGTCTCAATTGACCTGGATCCCCAAGATCTCTCAATTCCTGAACCACCAACCAGTCAAAATACACCAGATGATATGAATATCCCAACACATATACAGCATAGGACTGCCTGTTCTCACTTCAGTGAGAGAAGATACACTTAACCCCTCAAGAAACTTTAGGCCCAGGGAGTGGGGACCTCTGGTGGCAAGGGGCTGGGGCTGGGAGGTGGGGATATCCTCTTGAAGACAGGGAAGGAAGAATGATATGAGGAACAGTAGGGGGGTGGGAGAGGTTGGGACAAGGACTAGACTGTAAAAACAATATTATTATTAATAATAACAACAACAAAATTGTTATTTGGGAAGTTACATAAGTGCATAGTATAAAATGGCAGGAGTATATTCAAGTCCATTTCAGAAATTGTTACACATTCTGCTTAAATATTAAAACTTTTAGTTATTTAGTTTTTTCTTCCACCTAAGAAGTTCATACATAAATACAATGGAATATAAATATATAAATACCTCACTTTCACTTTACCTCCAACAGCTCTCTATATATCCTTCATCACATGTTCTCCACCCAATTTCTTGTCTTTATTTTATTAGCCAAATGAGTTCCATTAGTGTTGCCTATGTGTTCGAATTTTGGACAAATACTAGAGCACAGAATGGTCATCAGTGGCCACATAGTAAAAAATGGATGGATGTCCCTTCCCAAGAAACTATACCCTAACATCATCCTAAGCTGGGTGGTGGTGGTGCATGCCTTTAATCCTAGCACTTGGGAGGTAGAGGCAGGTGGATTTCTGAGTTCAAGGCCAACCTGGTCTACAGAGTGAGTTCCAGGACAGTGAGAAACACTGTCTCAGAAAAAAACAAAACAAACAAACAAACAAACAAAAGCTATAATAACCTATATCCTACAAATAGCCACCCTATAAAATTGATATCAGGAACAAAATTATAAATTTTTAAAATTAAACACTCTTGCACAACAGTCAATAATTTCATATTCACACAAAGATGAATTATATTAGGAAAATATTGAAAATTGTTAGTATCTGCAATTAAACAAACATGATTCCTTTTGAACATATGGTAAAGGCATAACAATATGAAACAATCAAATCCAACTCATTCCAAAATATTTCTGGCTGGGTTTCTTTGTGTTTCATTGTATAAAAACATGTATACTGCAAATTTTTAGTGTTATATATTCAGAAAGCAGTTCAAAGTGAGGCTATAACATTTATCCTTTTCAGGCATAGCAAGATATATCTAGATTTACTCTATATATTCATTAATTTTGACGATTTTATATTCAGAAATTTGTAGAATCACTACATTTTTCTTAATTCAATTATTTGACTCACAATTTAAGTAACTATATATTCTTTGATTATACAGGTGGTTAAGTTATGTTATTTGAGTAAAATTTTCTGAAGGGCTTTCTTGATGTCCGTGTTCCTCAGGCTGTAGATGAAAGAGTGCACCATGGGAATCACCATGGTATACATTACTGAAGCTACAACATTTTCCTTGGAAGAACTAGAAATAGATGAACTAACGTAGACACCTATGCCTATTCCACAAAATAAGCAAACAACTGACAGGTGAGATCCATAGGTAGAGAAAGCTTTATAATTCCCTAATGATGATGGGACTCTAACAATGGAGGAAATAATTTTATAGTAGGAATAGAGGATTCCTAAAGCAGGGAGAAAACCAACAATGATGCTGGCAGGAAATATGATTATGTTGCTGAAAATTCTGTCAGTACATGCAAGTTTTAGAAGCTCTGTAACATCACAGAATAAATGAGGGAATTTTAAATTAGTGCAAAATTTTAATTGTGACACCATGAAGAAATGTACTTGTGATTCCATAAGGCTAATGAAAAATGACACTATGACCAAACATCTACACAGGCGAGGGTTCAGAGTGACATGGTAGTATAGAGGGTGACAAATGGCTATCCATCTGTCATAGGCCATCACAGTCAGTAGTAGGCTGTCCATATAACCAAAAAGGAAGAAAAAAAAAACCTGAGTTAGGCAGGCAGCATAGGTTATGGATTTGTTAGAGGTCTGCAAGTTTATCAGCATTTTGGGCATGGTAGTGTTGCTGAAGCCCATGTCAGACAAAGAAAGGATGTAGAGGAAAAAGTACATAGGGCTGTGGAGGTGGGAATCAGAGCTGATGGCCAAGATGTTCAGCACATTTCCAACCACAGTGAGCAAGTATATGAGCAGGAATGTTACAAATAACATGGCTTGCTATTCAGGGTCTTCTGGGAGTCCAAGGAGAAGGAATTTCAATGTATCTGTTAAATTATATAGTTCTATGGTCCTGAGATTTTTTTCGAAAGAAAAATAATACTGTTTTTGATATTTAAGCATTATGAAGGCAACTGACTCCATGTCTATGTTTTTGTATAGCACTTAATGTTTCGGTATAATTTGTTTATCCTAAAAAATGTTCACATGCTAGGAGTTTTGACAGATTTTGGTAGTTACTTTGATTATTTAGGAAGTGGAATCCATGATTTAAATTTAGAACAGTGTTTTGGACAGTGTCCTGTCAATTTCAAAACCTTAGTTCAATTCCAGCAGAAAAAGAAGTAGAAAATGGAGATGAAAGAGGAAAATATGAAAGAAAGGAAAGTAGAATGGACAGAATGAAGGAAAAAAGTAAGGAACAAAGGAAGAAAGAGAAGAGAGGAGAGAAGCAAAGAGAATGGATAAGAAGTGGAAAAGAAAGAACAGTTCAGAACAGAAAAGTCATAAAAGAAATGAAATGGAATCTCTGGAGAACTCCGCAATTAAGGTAGGCCATTTTTAGAAATTAAGAGACTCCAGACTCTCTGGGTTCAGCTCCTAATATATTATGACTTCCTCTTTAATACATTTTCATTTTTGCCATTCACAAATAGACCATCATCAAGGCCAGTGCTTCATGGTTTGAATTTGTAGAATACAAAGTTGTGAGGTACACGAACTCCTTTCCCCAATAAGCTTACCTGTCTTGAACATTTTGATAATAATACAAAACTAACTAACTCATGAACAATGTAACTTTAGTATGAAGAAGTTTTTATTTGAGGGGTTTAGAGGAAGAAAACCAAGCAAGAAATGTTGAAATTAAATTAAAATCTCAAATATTACAATAAATTGAAAGAAAGACATAAAATATACTTCTCAATTCAATTTAAAATGATGATACTCTTTATGTGTTTTATAGGAATATAATTGAACATATATAAATATACATGTTCAATGAAAATTCATAATTTGATATTTGAAAATCCTGGGTAAAGTTTTACTACTATACGTTCAATTTTGTCTTCTATTTTCCTGTGATTTCTGGCTCGGTAGTGCAATTTCTGGCATGACTTCAAATTTCAGGATTCCAGGTTGATCTGAAACTCAAGCTCCTCCTACCTCAGCTTAATTAATACTGTAATCAAACGTGTGCCAAATGACCTATTTATTGGTTCTTAATATTTATTTCCTATGATCATCTCCATCTTTATTTTTAATCACCAAATGCTAGAAAGTTTTAATAGTAGAGTGTCTTAGTCAAGGTTTCTATACCTGCAGTAACATCATGACCAAGAAACAAGTTGGGGAGGAAAGGTTTTATTGAGCTTACACTTCCTCGTTGCAGTTCATCACTAAAGGAAGTCAGGACTAGAACTCAAGCAGGTCAGGAAGCAGGAGCTGATGCAGAGGCTATGGAGGCATTTTTCTTACTGGCTTGCTTCCACTGGCTTGCTCAGCCTGCTCTCTTATAGAACCCAAGAATACCACCCCAAAGATGGTACCAACCATAAGGGGTCCTCCCCATGTGATACTTTACCCTTTCCAAATAATTCTTTACAATAATAATTTCACAAAAAATTGCTTACAAACATTGTTCATTTGATATAGTAGTAGGACAGCTATGTTAGTCCCCAGGGCAAAATTAATATATGCAAATCATTTCCTACAACATGTAGTGTGTTTGGGCTCATATACCTTTGTTTCCTTATACGTGTTCCTTTAGAGTGGAAATGCATTTAGGTCAAGAAAAACTTCTGATTAGATAATTTAATGGCAAAACCTAAATGTAGCTAATAATATATTTATATTAATTATGTCCCTCGGTGTCTTCATCAAGAATCACAGATAAAACTGAGAGGTGAATTCTACTTTAGTTTTGTGAATCAGTATAAAAAAATCAAACATGTTTCAAATATGACTATGAAAGAGGTTCTTTATCTGTAATTACTTCCAGTTTTGGCAATGCCTGTTTTGTGTCTAATTGTACACAATTTGGTATAAATATGCAGTATAAAGATGAAACAATATCATGAATGTAATTGTACCTTTAATTAACCTCAGAGAATTGTTGTCTTCAAGGTTTACTACCATAGTCTGTTAACTTAGTCTACTCCTGGACTCTTCTAGCTTTAGTACAATCACCTAGGCTTAGAATATTTTCAGTCTCTGAAACTTGCTGGATTTGCTGCTGAATAAGCTCTTTCTGGTCTCCAGCTGGCTGATTCAACTCACGTGTTATGGCACAAACTCTTCTTCAAACTGACTGATTCTAGTTTCTCTCTCATCCCCTGACTATTTGCTCTTCTTGACCTCAAACTAACTCTGGCAGTCTATTCTAGTCTTCTAGCTCCGTCTCATTCTCTTGCTTATTCTTTCTTCAGCTATATCTGCATCTTGTCTCTCTAAAATTGCACTGGCAAAAATAATTTTTTCTCTCTCTTTCTGAGCTGTTTCCTCTTTCTTCTCTTTTCTTTCAAGTATTGGGCATACTATTCTGTCAAGTCTTTGCCTCTCAATCAGACATCATTTTCAAACATGAGCACTTTCCTTCTAAAAACTAACTTTACTTTCATTATTTGCTCTTAAAGGTGTCTAATAAGGGTATGTCTGTATTTGACACAGAAAGAGTAAGGCTGAGTCACATAACTAATAGAAATAGTTCTTTTGTTTGTTTTTTGTTTGTTTTATTGTAAATAACATAATCTTGGAGTTCATCATGTGGTCAAATATCCTGTAACATATGAACAAAGTATAATATTTTTAGAATATAATATAATGTAGTTACAAATGGTATTCTTTTCATCTTAAATCTCAAAAGCTGTTGTCTGTATTGGGATATGTTCTTCTCTCTGGGCTGTTTTGTTTGGCTTCAGTGGGTGAGAATGTGCTTAGACTCACAGTCTTAATTTTCCAGTATGGGAGGATACTCATGACACACACTGCCGCCTGCTTAGAAGAGAAGTGGAGGGGCAATTTGCGAAGCACTGTGCAAGGAGGGTGTTTAGAAGGGAGCCAGTGAGTGAGATTTAAGTTAAATAAGAAAAATAAATACAATTAAAATAAAAATACTATTCATTTCATCTTATATTTCAGGTTTCCTTTTTCTATTCCAGTTCAGGTTGATAACTTATCCAATGGATTACTCCTGTGATTGGTGATTAACCTTATGCCATGTTAAAGAAATATGTGAACTAAACAGCCTTTTAAAAGGATTCTGATTTTTTTCTTATAAATATATATTTTGGTGTAGTAGCTTGTAGGACCACAGCCAATTAGCTTAGGGGGTTAGCACTTTTCTGAAGAAACAACAGTTACTTTTTTTTCTATCTGTTGTAATAATTTTTTTTATACTTTTGAACTCTTCAATAAGTGATATCCGTTACTCTTTCTTCACAGCCTCCCTGGTCACCACATGGTGGCTTTGGTTGTATATCTGACCTCTTTATTAACATAAGTAATATGGGTTTTTCTTCTTTTTTACTATTACCAGGCAGATGTTAAGATTTATAGTTTGGTTCCTCTGAGGATTCATTAAAATTGTAAATCATTCCTGCCAAAATGACTTATTAAGTAAATAGACAGAATAAAAGCTAGTGAAGGTATGGGACCAAGTATCCCATATACAATATTGGAGAGAATTCAATTTAATGAAGCTACTGTTGGGATTTAATATGGAGGCTTCTTAAGGTAAAAATATCTGTGAATATAATGCATCTACAAGAACCCAGGTAAAAAGTCCAAAGGAATGTACATCCATACAATACAGAGACTCCTGTACATACACATATTTATTATAGAGGCATTCATAATAGTCATTGAATAAATTCATCCTCAAAGCTAATAAAGTTGGGGTATGGAATTTACCTACATGTTAATTAAAAGATAAATAAAGAAGTGAAGTGTACACATTCAATGACTTTTCTCTTATTACAAATAATTGAATTATCATCAGTCCTATACATTTTACTGGAAACAAAGTGTTTTCATTCTTCAATGGTGAAATAAACCAGAATAAAAATGAAAAATTAGTGAGTGTTTTCTGCATGTATTACAAATACACATACACACACACACTCACACACACACACACACACCATATATAAAAAGAGATAAGGTTGTTTTGGAATAGAGAACAGAGAACAGAGCAGTGGTAGAGGAAAAGGAGAATTAAGTGAGAAATGGAATGTGTATATATATATATATATATATATATATATATATGAGTGAAAATATATTATTTATACCGTTTGTAGAAAAGAAAATGTTCTTATGTATACTACAACTAAATGATATGATCTGAAGACTTATGCCATTCATTTTAAGTATGCCAGGAAAACTAATAGATTTTAACATTCATATTTGTAATTCTTGCATTAATTCATGCATGACAAGTTTAGCTAGTCCAAAATTTCTAATGCAGAGTGGTGGTTGCAATAATTGTATATTAGATAATAATTTTTAAAGTGGTAATTAATTTCAAACTAAAAATTAAACGTTTCTAGTAATTATGATTCTCATTGCTTTGAATTATAGGTAACGGACTTAATATGACAGAATTATGTATTAACTATACTGATGTTGGAAATTTTAAATACATACCTTATTTAATACAAGTGTAACTGAACAACCAAATACCTCTTAAAATGTACAAAATGACATGTTTTTTGGTCTTCAGTTCACATACATATTGAGAATCATATGCAGTAATAAAGTAAAGAAGCAGTACTCAAGAGCTTTTCTAGAATAAAGGAAAATAAACCTCAGTTGTGCTCACATTTATTTTATTTTCTTATTCTTCCATCATTAATTTTGGGAAGTCCTTAGAGACTAAGACAGATAAAACCAATTTGGATAATGATGGGCTTTGTGCATTTAGTCTTCCAGGTCCTAGTACAATCAGCAATTATCCTGTGCTACCAGTTCTTCTTTTTTATGTTTGCAGTGAATTGACACACATGTCCTCCTTCCATGGATAATTATATCAGAAGACTATGAAATTTCACTGTTTATATCTATTCTGGCTCAGGACCTGGTGTGATAAGGTGAACATATCTTGACTTTCTAACCATGACAGGACAAAACAGGAGCTTAAAATGGTAGGTATAAAAATTGTGGAAGAATGAAAGAGTACTAAAATGTTTCTTTATGTATTTTTCAGACAAAATTCACAATTCTGGTATAAAGATGAGACAATACAAACATGAATGGTTTCAGTTATTTGAACTATGAAATATATATTCTATTGTACTGTATGTACCAGATACCTCATTAACGATTTGCTTTACAATAACCCTGATTCTACATACAGCTCTCTTGCATAAAATGACTGCATTTAAATTATTTCCTACAAATCCAAAATATCTATGATGGCCATGGTAAGGAAAGTAGGACTAGGCTATTTACTATAACATCTAGTATTGTCTTTAATGGTACTGTGAATATACAAGGTTTTTCTATAAGCTGACTTTCTGTTACATTTTTGAAAATGAAACGTATTACTTTGATTCAACTGTGTCAGGATTGTCAGGTAGAAAATAATTAAGCCAAGTATATTTCTTATGGATTTATTAGGGACAAAAGTTGCCATGCCATGAGAAATAGAAGTGATCCATTCAATAAAACTAACCATTTTATTTCCTTTATTCTAAAATGATACCACATCTCCCTATCTTCTTCTTTTGGAATTTAATCTCAATCTCAAGTGAAATCATTGGAGTTACTAGATGTATTCTCTGTAGGAAAGAAATATAATTTGATAACCAGAGTTTGCATATCATAACCCGAACAGAACTCTTTCTTCTAACCTCTCAAACATAAACATTATCTTTAGCCCTTAACATTCATCTTCCTGCTTACTTTAGTCCACACAATTTCAAAAGAAGAGATAGTGTCAGATTTTATATTCTGTATGTTCCAGAGAATGATCTACAATGCCCCAAAGTAAATTTGAGAATAGCACATTATCCATAGCTAAAAATCAAAACAACTTTAAATTTGATTCTGAGAACAGGTAACACAAATATACTGAGAAATCTCCTTTTTTGTAGTCAACTTGAACTCTTATTCAAAAGTCCCTTGCAGAGCAGAGTGAATGATACATTGTACAAGGATTCCAGTTCAAAGAGCAAATAATATAACATAAGGGTTACATCTTCTAATTGGGGTCTCATGAAATCTAATAGGTAGTCAAATGGAGTTCTAATTGCACCATTGCTTCGTTTATGGGCTTCCCATGTATGAATCTTCCAACTTTCTGATTTCTTTACAATTAGAGGGACTTATATAATGAAATAAACAATAACAGAAGTGGCCAAAAATAGTTTACTTTCTAGCTGTTCTCAATGACACAATGATTTTACTCTTTGGTTCTTTTAATCTTCTTTTTCCTTCCTATCAGAGAGATCTCCAGACCTTAGGGGATACCGTGAGACAAACTTACTTGCGTCTGAAATGTTCAGGAGACAAATGCAATTGAAGAGTTAACTTTTCAGTGAAGCCAAACAACACATTACAATTTCATAACTTAATGATCATTATATTTTTTATTTCTTATTCCTTCTGAGGAACTTGGAAGGAGTCATAAAACAATATCTTAAACCTAACTGTGGTATTTCTAAACACCAACTTAAATATTCACGGAGACTAGAAATTGATAAAAGAAATTAATGCATCACATGAAAAATGTGATTCTCTCATATCAGCATCCTGAGTACTTTAATTACATGAGTGTGTCACTACATCACACTATGATTATTTACTTTTTCGTCCTATTGGATCCACTTCTTTGTGTGAGAAGCCAGTATGAAAGTTCATTTCAGCCGGGTGGTGGTGTTGCATGCCTTTAATCCCAGCACCTGGGAGGCAGAGACAGGTGGATATCTGAGTTTGAGGCCAGCCTGGACTACAGAGTGAGTTCCAGCAGCCAGGGCTACACAGAGAAACCCTGTCTCGACAAAAAACCAACCAACCAAACAAACAAACAAAAAACCCAGAAAGTTCATTTCTAGGAGGCACTCAAGCTGCATAATTAAAGACAATTAATAGGTTCTCCATATAAGGATTTTATATGTTTTGTTATATATTAATTATATTACAGTATATTATATATATATACCAATGATATATCTTGCCTGAAATTGACAGACATTCATTGTTATTGGAATAATAATGCAAATATACACATCTTTCAAGTAATTTATCATTCAATTTACCTTGATATTTTTGGAAAGATAAATAAATTCTTTCATTTCTAATTCTCTGAGGTCTATACTACAAGATATAGGAAGCATGAACATAAGAACATTTATTAACCATTGAATAAATTCTTCCTTAGCTTGGCTTCCAAATATTAAAAATTGATCCAAATTCAGAAGAGTATCTTCTTTCCTAGCTGCACAATTATCTTTGAAGTAATGCATGATTATACTAGAGGCACGATAAAAAATTTCTTATTTGTAAAGTATGATTATATTTCCTCACATGATGACAGCAACTTCATTCCATGAAAAGGCAGGCATAGGCAGGTGTATTTTAGATAGAGACATGTCATGAGAGTTGCAATATCATATAAAACTGCATTCATTAGCTAATTATTTCCATATTATAATATGGAATATCGTGTGTGTTTTGAGCCTACTATGATGAATTTTGGAGGAAATAAGAGATGTGGATAGGAAAGGGGTAGATGAGAAGGGTCTGGTATAGTTATATTTTAAAAAATTAAAAGGTATACCACAAATGATTTATCTTCATGAGGACAGTTTTCTTGATGAATTTAATTTCAAGGCTTACCTTAGATTCCACAAATGTTACATAGGTAGAGTTTTTGTCTCTTTTACCAATAATCAATACAAATGGCACATAGAGGAAATTTGTCTGTGCTCTCTACATTTTTTATTTATTTTAAAGATATATTGAATTATATAATTTGAGTGTTTGTTTTTAATCTTCTATGTATTCTTTGAGAATTTGATGTACAACAAACACATTTATTTTTGTGAACTTCATTTTGTGGCATTGCTTTTTATTATAAATTATGACAGTATTATTACCTAGGTGTGTTGAAATTTATTTGTGTATCATTAAACTGAACAGACTGCTAGTATAAACTTGTCCTGAAGTCTTAGTTAACAGAACAATGGAAGATGAGGGTAATTGTTTTAGAGGAAAATTAACATAACTGATAGAGCATGACAGCAAAAATAGATTTTCACTGGAACAAAACACAGTCAACCTATTTAACCTTCTTTTTTGTATATATGCCCAAGTATGCACCAGTAATATAGACGGATCTTAAGACTGATCTATTTCTAGTGTCCTTAGAAACAGCTACACTTCATTAGTGGATGTAGAATTTATTCTCCCACAAACAACAGATAAATACTCCACTTTCTCAATATCCCCAGCAGGATAAGTTATACTTACTTTATGGATCTTGGACATTCTAAAAAGTGTAAGTTCAAATCTCAGAATGGTTTTGATTTGCATTTTCCTGATGGTTAATGAGTTTGATAATTTCTTTAAGCATTTTACTTTTTACCAATTACTTTTCATCTCTTGAGACCTCTAATTTTTAGAACTCATTTTTATTCAGTCATTTATTTTCTCCAGCCCAGATTTTTGGTTCTTTATATATTTTATATGTTAATGCTCTAATGGATGTGTAATTGCCCATTTTGTAATCTATTGCTTTTCCTTAATCATGTTTTCCTTTTCAGTTTCTTGAGGTTCTATTTATTGAGTTTTAGTATTTAGTGTCTGTGAAATCAGTGTCCTGTTACTTAAGACTGGACACAATGGCAAGAAGTAGATTTTTGTTTTGTTTGCTTTTGTAAACTTGTTTTTGTTGAGTTTTTGGATATTTTTCTCTAACAAGACCTTTTTCTTGCACAAAACATTATACGTTTGACTTTTATGGGATTATTTGTGTTTATTTCTTGTGGTTTGTTTTGTTTGTGCTTTTGTATGCACTTTGGTTTTCTATGCACAGAAAGAATTAAAGGCATTTATTTCACTGGTTGGGAATGGGAAATGCGTGGGAAGTGACGAATGATAAGAAAAGCATAATCAAAATGTAGTGCAAAATTTTTCAATAAAAATCAGAAAAATGATATAAATAATATTTTTCTGAACTGAAAAATACATAGATGTTTTGAAGATATTTCAATGGGAATAAGCTTATGGTGAGTGTTGTTCCCATCACCATGTCTTCATATACAAGAGAAATCATTTTAGTAAATATATGTCCTTTCAATTGAGACTAAACCTAATGGATAGTATAAACTAATAAATTCTTCTTATTATAAGGATAAGGTTTTATTTTGCATATACAAGCAGTAGCTAACTTTACATAGTACTTTTATAAAATGCTTTTTGAGGGATGTGAAATAAACATACATATATTGGTGGGAAAGAGCTACCCATCAAATTCGTGAAATAATTCCAATTACACAGATGAAATAAGAGGATAGCAGGTATTCAAATCTCCATATATAATTTTCATATTTTGAAAATATTAGTTATACAAATTTTATCAAGTATGTAAGTATTACTGTATGAATTTGCATGATTGACTGTAACAAAACTAATTAAGCATTTTCTGAATGTTAGGAAATTTTCTTTTTTTTTAATTGATATAATTTATTTATTTACATTTCAAATGATTTCCCCTTTTCTAGCACCCCACTCCCCGAAAGTCCCATAAGCCCCCTTTTCTCCCCCTGTCCTCCCACCAACCCCTTCCCACTTCCCCGTTCTGGTTTTGCCCTATACTTCTTCACTGAGTCTTTCTAGAACAAGGGGCCACTCTTCCTTTCTTCTTGTACCTCATTTGATGTATGGATTATGTTTGGGATATTCCAGTTTTCTAGGTTAATATCCACTTATTAGTGAGTGCATACCATGAGTCACCTTTTGAGTCTGGGTTACCTCACTTAGTATGATATTTTCTAGCTCCATCCATTTGCCTAAGAATTTCATGAATTCATTGTTTCTAATGGCTGAATAGTACTCCATTGTGTAGATATACATTTTTTGCATCCACTCTTCTGTTGAGGGATACCTGGGTTCTTTCCAGCATCTGGTAATTATAAATAGGGCTGCTATGAACATAGTAGAGCATGTATCCTTATTACATGGTGGGGAATTCTCTGGGTATATGCCCAGGAGTGGTATAGCAGGATCTTCTGGAAGTGAGGTGCCCAGTTTTCAGAGGAACCGCCAGACTGATTTCCAGAGTGGTTGTACCAATTTGCAACCCCACCAGCAGTGGAGGAGTGTTCCTCTTTCTCCACATCCTCTCCAACACCTGCTGTCTCCTGAATTTTTAATCTTAGCCATTCTGACTGGTGTAAGGTGAAATCTCAGGGTTGTTTTGATTTGCATTTCCCTAATGACTAATGAAGTTGAGCATTTTTTAAGATGCTTCTCCTCCATCCGAAGTTCTTCAGGTGAGAATTCCCTGTTTAACTCTGTACTCCATTTTTTCATAGGGTTGTTTGGTTTTCTGGAGTCTAACTTCTTAAGTTCTTTATATATATTGGATATTAGCCCTCTATCTGATGTAGGATTGGTGAAGATCTTTTCCCAATTTGTTGGTTGCCTATTTGTCCTTTTGATGGTGTCCTTTGCCGTACAGAAATTTTGTAATTTTATGAGGTCCCATTTGTCAATTCTTGATCTTAGAGCATACGCTATTGGTGTTCTGTTCAGACATTTTCTCCCTGTACCAATGTCCTCAAGGGTCTTCCCCAGTTTCTTTTCTATTAGCTTCAGAGTGTCTGGCTTTATGTGGACGTCCTTGATCCATTTGGATTTGAGCTTAGTACAAGGCGATAAAGATGGATCAATTCGCATTCTTCTGCATGCTGACCTCCAGTTGAACCAGCACCATTTGTTGAAAAGGCTATCTTTTTTCCATTGGATGTTTTCAGCCCCTTTTTAGAGGATCAAGTGGCCATAGGTGTGTGGGTTCATTTCTGGATCTTCAATCCTGTTCCATTGATCTGCCTGCCTGTCACTGTACCAATACCACGCTGTTTTTAAGACTATTGCTCTGTAGTATTGCTTGAGGTCAGGGACACTGATTCCCCCAGAATTTCTTTTGTTGCTGAGAATAGTTTTAGTTATCCTGGGTTTTTTGTTATTCCAGACGAATTTGTTAATTGCTTTTTCTAACTCTGTGAAGAATTGAGTTGGGATTTTGATGGGTATTGCATTGAATCTGTATATTGCTTTTGGCAAAATGGCCATTTTAACTATATTGATTCTGGCGATCCATGAGCATGGGAGGTTTTCCCATTTTTTGAGGTCTTCTTCCATTTCCTTCTCCAGAGTCTTGAAGTTCTTGTTGTAAAGATCTTTCACATGTTTGGTAAGAGTCACCCCAAGATACTTTATACTATTTGTGGCTATTGTGAAGGGGGTCATTTCCCTAATTTCTTTCTCAGCCTGCTTATCCTTTGAGTATAGGAAGGCCACTGATTTGCTTGAGTTGATTTTATAACCTGCCACTTTGCTGAAGTTGTTTATCAGCTGTAGGAGTTCTCTAGTGGAGTTTATTGGGTCACTTAGGTAGACTATCATGTCATCTGCAAATAATGATAGTTTGACTTCTTCCTTTCCAATTTGTATCCCTTTGACCTCCTTATGTTGTTGAATTGCCCGAGCTAGTACCTCAAGTACAATATTGAAAAGATAAGGAGAGAGGGGGCAGCCCTGTCTAGTCCCTGATTTTAGTGGGATTGCTTCAAGTTTCTCTCCATTTAGTTTGAAGCTGGCTACCGGTGCTGTATATTGCTTTTACTATGTTTAGGTATGGGCCTTGAATTCCCGTTCTTTCCAAGACTTTAAGCATGAAAAGATGCTGAATTTTGTCAAATGCTTTTTCAGCATCCAATGAAATGACCATGTGGTTTTTTCTTTGAGTTTGTTTATGTAGTGGATTGCATTGATGGATTTCCGTATATTGAACCAACCCTGCATTCCCGGGATAAAGCCTACTTGATCATGGTGGATGATCGTTTTGATGTGTTCTTGGATTCGGTTGGCAAGAATTTTATTGAGTATTTTTGCATCGATGTTCATAAGGGAAATTGGTCTGAAGTTCTCTTTCTTTGTTGGATCTTTGTGTGGCTTTGGTATCAGCGTAATTGTGGCTTCGTAGAAGGAATTGGGTAGTGTTCCTTCTGTTTCTATTTTGTGGAATAGTTTGAAGAGTATTGGTGTTAACTCTTCTTTGAAGGTCTGATAGAATTCTGCATTGAAACCATCTGGTCCTGTGCTTTTTTTGTTGGAAGACTTTCTATGACTCCTTCTATTTCCTTAGGTGTTATGGGACTGTTTAGATGATCTATTTGGTCCTGATTTAATTTTGGTATTTGGTATCTGTCAAGGAAATTGTTCATTTCCTCCAGATTCTCCAGTTGTGTTGAGTACAGGCTCTTGTAGTAGGATCTGATGAATTTTTGGATTTCCTCAGTTTCCGTTGTTATATCTCCCTTTTCATTTCTAAGTTTGTTAATTTGGATACTTTCTCTGTGCCCTTTGGTCAGTCTGGCTAAGGGTTTATCTATCTTGTTGATTTTCTCAAAGAACCAGCTCCTGGATTCGTTAATTCTTTGTACGGTTTGCTTTGTTTCCAATTGATTGATTTCAGCCCTGAGTTTGATGATTACCTGCCTTCTACTCCTCCTGGGTGAATTGGCTTCTTTTTGTTCCAGGACTTTCAGGTGTGTCATTAAGCTGCTAGTGTATGCTCTCTCCATTTTCTTTTTGGAGGCACTCAGGGCTATGAGTTTACCTCTTAGCACTGCTTTCATTGTGTCCCAAAGATTTGGGACACAAAATATTAGTTATACAAATTTTATCAAGTATGTAAGTATTACTGTATGAATTTGCATGATTGACTGTAACAAAACTAATTAAGCATTTTCTGAATGTTAGGGAATTTTCTAAGATAGCATTTCTTATCTTCAATTAGAAGGAAACAAACATCTTGAATGTTATTGTCATAACATTAGCTCTAATATTACTTTAAGAAATGTGTGTGTGTGTGTATGTGTGTGTGTGTGTGTGTGTGTGTAAATTGAGAAACTCTGGCTATCCAGTCAAAGACTGAGTCACATGTCTTTATAAAGGATGATAAGTAGGTAAATATTGTCACCAATTAAAAATTGATGGAATATTATTGACAGATATATTTTCTTTTTTTTCTTAATTGAATATCCTTTTTATTTACATTTCAAATGTTATCTCCTTTTCCAGTACCCCCCTCCAAACCCCCTATCCTATCCCCTCTCCCTTTGTTCCCCCACCTACCCTCCCACCCACTCCAGCCTCCCAGCCCTCGAATTTCCCTACACTGGGGCATTGAGCCTTCACAGGACCAAGGGCCTCTCCTCCCATAGGTGTCTGACAAGGCCATCCTCTGTTATATATGCAACTGGAGCCATGGGCCCTCTATGTGTACTCTTTGGTTGGTGGTTTAGCCCCTGGGAGTTCTGGGATGTCTGGTTGGTTGGTATTGTTGTTCTTCCTATGTGGTTGCAAACCCCTTCAGCTCCTTCAGTCCTTTCTCTAACTCCTCCATTGGGAACAACAGATATATTTTCATTTTTTCTTTTATTTCATCTTTCCTTTCATAACATATTCCTAGCAAGATAGAGTGAACATGAATATATATCTTGAACTTGAAATTACATAATTGTGTAAAACTTATAGTATTTGATTTTAAAATCTGTTTCAAATAAGGGTAAGTCTAGTAAATGAGGTTTGAGATTTTCTTAAGCTAAGTATTTCAACTTTATATAACAATGTAATTAGAAAAATGACTGAGCATATTCTTTATAAGTATGGAATATACAATATGGAATAAATAATATATTAAAATTAAAGCTAGTTTCAAGCCAATTTAATTATAATAAAATGATGTAAATAAAACACTTTGATGTGTTTGTGAAACTGTTTCTATGATTTAAGTGAAGGATGAAGATGAGCTTATATATTTATTCCTGCATTAAACAAACAGCTGTGCAGAAAGCAGAAAAAAGCAATATTCCCTGTTTCCAGTCCTTTTGTCAACATTTGTTGCCAGTGATATTCGGTAACAATAAGACTTTACCAAACCATTTCAGAAAACTTGGGAATAGTCTAAAGTAAATAAGAGATTATTATTTAAAGATTAACTTAATTGGTTTGAAATATAAATAATATTTGTGTGAGGTATTACATCTTTGAATGTTAAAAATCAGGAAAAAAGAATTGATACAAGAAAAGGGTACCTATAAATGACACATCAAATTTAATTTAATGTTTATACAAAGCAGTCCTTATTGTTGTAGAATATTTACAAATCCTCAAACCAATTTTATAATATTCTTAAAATAGTGTATGGGTATTTTTACTTGTAAATTTTCATTTGTTATATTTTGTAAATGACCTTCTGTTATTCTCTATTTTCTCTTAAGAATGGTCACTACGTTACTATCAGCACAAATTTGTTCTTCCTTTCTAGAGTTGCTATTGTACTAAGATTTAATTCAATGCCTCTAATGTACACTTATTTATGAAAGATGTAATTGTTGTAGAAAACATTTAGAAAAAGAATTTTAGGCATGCTGTGTTTGTCAAAACTGGTCTGTGTTAATAAGATTTATGAAACTCAAGTTGTAGAGCTATTTGGGAATATCTGCATGAGCAATATAGGGCATCATAGATGCTCTTCTATTTGTCTCATTATTTGAATAAATTTTCTTTTTCAAAAGGTTTATGTTTAATAATAATGTAGAGAATCTGACAGATGTCTTGGAATTTCATCTCATTGCACTCTCAGAGGATCCAGACCTGCAGTTTCTCCTCTTTGGATTATTCCTGTCAGTGTACCTGGTCACCGTGCTTGGGAACCTGCTCATCATCATCCTTATAATCTTTGACTCACACCTGCATACTCCCATGTACTTTTTCCTGTCCAACTTATCTTTGATTGATATCTTTTTCATCTCAACCACAATCCCAAAGATGATTGTAGGCATCAGAATGCACAGCAGAGTCATTTCCTATGCAGGATGCTTGACACAAATGTCTCTTTTCCTACTTTTTGTATGTATGGATGACATGATTCTAACTGTAATGGCTTGTGACCGATTTCTGGCTATCTGTCATCCCCTTCATTACACTGTCATTATGAACCCCCAAGTCTGTGCTATCTTAATTTTGTTGTCTTTTTTTGTCAGTGTTTTTGATTCACAGGTGCACAATTTAATTGCCTTACAAGTCACTTGCTTCAAAGATGTGGAAATTGCAAATTTCTTCTGTCACCCTTCTGAAGTCCTTAATCTTGCTTGTACTAACACACTCAGCAGTAACATAGTAATATATTGTATTGGTGTCATCCTTGGCATTTTTCCTGTCCTGGGAATCATTTTCTTCTATGTTAAAATTGTTTTTTCCATTCTGAAAATCCCCTCTTCAAGTGGGAAATATAAAGCGTTTTCCACCTGTGGTTCCCATCTGTCAGTAGTTTGTTTATTTTATGGAACTGGGCTTGGTGTGTACCTTGGCTCAGTTGTGTCACGTTGTCCACGAAAGAATGTAGTGGCTTCACTGATGTACACTGCAGTGAGTCCTATGCTTAATCCTTTCATCTACACCTTGAGGAATAGAGATATCAGTAATGCCCTGAAGAGATGACACAGTAGGATTTCCTAATACAACAACATATGGCTTCCAATTAGGATCCTGACTTAGAATATAGTATGAAATCTGTTTGTTTTCAAAGTATTTTTAAAGATATTAAATAAATTCTGCATCAGGACTCATAATTTTTTGTTTATTTATTTGTTTAAATGTTGCTTATTACTTTTTGAAAACAGTATCATTCTGTTTAACTGAGATGAATAGGTGATGGCAAGGAAGGATTTCAATGAATGGGTGCCAAATTTCACTCCAGAAATTTCTCAATATTGGTGGTATTTACCCGTGTGTGTGTGTGTGTGTGTGTGTGTGTGTGTGTTTGCGTGTATGCATGTGGTTACCTTGCACAGGTGGCTCAGCAACTATTCTGAAATACTAACAATATTTAATAACTCAAAGATCAGACTAGAGGTTTTCAAATTTATTTATTGTACATTTCGCTTAATTCCAGATCCAATTACTGCTCGATAATCACAGTATTCAGTAGACATTTCCATAATAACCAAACTAATTGCTTTTTATGAAAATCTTTGAGATTTTCACACATATACATGAATTTAAAGCCATCTACTGGACCAATAGTGACTTAGAGTGCTTACATCACTAAGGACAGTGGTTTTACTCACAGCCTTAGATTGCTATTAGCTCTGATGTACAGATCAATCCTATAAGTACTTTCTATTATGCAGCTTATATTCAGTGAGGCCCTGTGAGTTTAAGAGTACCATCTCTATATTGTTTTTATAAAACATTATTTTACTGCTATCTAATAAGTTATCAGGGTATTACATTTATCCTGCTTTTTTGTAACAATTACTGAAATCTGAATGGGTCATATTGATTTAATACATAAAGATATTCACACTTAATCATATCATTTTAAACAAGTATACATCTCAGCATTAGTGGACAAGGATTCTAAAGAGAAGCTTCTTTGAATAATTTTGAGGGTAATGATTGTCTTATAGTATAATATTTAAGAGGCAGTATGATAGCATGTACATTTTCTAAAACAAAAGACATAGATTCACTCCTAGTTCTTGTAACAACAGGAGTTCTAGGCTTTGACCAAGTCCCTACAGTAGTGAGCATAAACGCCCTTTTACTCTTCTAACAATCCCCTCAAATCCAAACAAATTTACTCCCTTCTATTCCATAATTGCCCTTTAGCTTTATATTGGGCAGTCTATCTCACTGACCTTCAAACTCTCTATGTGATCCTTTATTGTCAGGTATTTTTATGAAATGCAGAAACCTAAAAATACAAAACTAATTTCCAGAAGTGAGAAGGATACAAATTCATGTTTCTGGGCCTGACTTATTTTACTGGGAATGGTTTTTTTCTAGCTTCATCCATTTACCTGTGAGTTTTATAATTTTATTTTTAATAATAGATTAGTAGTATTTCACTATGTAAATGTACAACAATTAAAGTATCCATTTATTAGTTACAGAAAAACTGAACTGTTTTAAGTTCATGGCAACTTGAACTTTTATTGATACATATAAATTTCTACAGATTATGGCATGTGAGAACAGAGACAGTTTAGATTCATATTTCCTCAGTGGAATATATTTTCTCCATTTTCCTTTCTGTAAGGCAACCGACATAATCAATAGGACAAGTCAGCAACCTATAGATTGGCAAAAAGTCTTCACTAACTCCACATTTGATAGAGGACTAATATACAAAATATATAAAGAACTCAAGAAGCTAACCATCAAAAAACCAAATAACCAAATAAAAAAATGGTTTAAAAGTACTTGAAATATTGAAATTCCTTATTCATAAAGGAAATGTGAATCAAAACGACCCTGAGATCCTACCTTACACAAATCAGAATGGCTTCATTTTGGGCAGGAAGGCAAACTAGTATAACAACTCTGTAAATAAATCTGGAGGTTCTTCAAAAAACTGGAAGTAGATGTACCTGAAGACCCAGCTATACCGCTTTTGGGCAAATACTCAAAAGATGCCAACCCAAGCCATTGGGGCATGAGTTCCACTATGTTAATAATAGCCTTATTTGTGATAGCCAGAAGCTGGAAACAACCCACATGTCTCCCAATGGAAAAAGGATATAGAAAATGTGGTTCTTTTACACAATGGAATGCTACTCAGCTATTAAGAATTAGGACATCCTGTACTCTGCAGACACATGGATGGAAGTAGAAAATATCCTCCTGAGTGAGGTAACTCAGACCCCAAGTAACATGCGTGGTATGTGCTCACCAATAAGCAGACATTAGCAAAGAAGAGCAAAATACCCAGGATACAACACACAGAACTCCAGAAGGTAATGAACCAAAGAGAGGGTCGTTCCTGGGTGGGAGAGGGAATAGAGAGGGTAAAAATGGGACCATGATCAGGTATTGAGTTTGAGGAACAGGACTGAAGCCATGAGTGGCAGCAGAATGAATAGAAATAGGCAACCTAAGGGGGTAAGGGGTTGGGGTAGCATCTAGAATGAAACAGAGACCTGGGAGGTAAGAAATGCTCAGGATTCAAAGGAAGGGATCTTAGAAGAAATGCTCAATAGTGAGGAGATGGAACTTGTAGAGTTCAAAGTACAAAGTACTTTGTACAAAGTACTTCAGTACAAAGACAAGACATTAGTTAGAAAAAAGTGGGTTGCCAGCCTACAGTAAAAATCTCTGTCACAGAATTGTTCTTGTTTAAAAGAACTGCAAGTTCAAAAATGGAGAAGAGATTGAGGGAAAGGAATTTCAGGGCTAGGCCAAAATTGCAGTTCATCTCAGGGGAAGGATCCACAGCTTGACACTATTACTGATGCTATTTTGTGCTTACTGACAGGAGTTTAGTATGGCTACCCTCTGAGACGCCCACCAAAGATCCGAAAGAGTTGGATACTTACACCTAACCAATGTATAGAATCCGGTAACACCTGTAGTTGAATTAGGAAAAAACTGGAAGAAGCTGAGGAAGAGGGCTACCCCATAGGAAGACCTGTAGTCTCAATTGACCTGAATCCCCAAGATCTCTCAATTCCTGAGCACCAACCAGTCAACATACACTAGATGATATGAGTATCCCAACACATATACAGCAGAGGACTGCCTGTTCTCACCTCAGTGAGAGAAGATGCACTTAATCCCTCAAGAAACTTTAGGCCCCAGGGAGTGGGGACCTCTGGTGGCAAGGGGCTGGGACTGGGAGGTGGGGATATTCTCTTGGAGACAGGGGAGGAAGAATGGTATGAGGAACTGTAGGGGGGCGGGCCAGGTTGGGACAATGACTAGACTGTAAAAACAATATTATTATTAATAATAACAGCATCAAAGTTGTTATTTTGGAAGTTAGATAAGTGCATAGTATAAAATGGCAGGAGTACATTCAAGTCCATTTCAGAAAGTATTACACATTCTGCTTAAATATTAAAACTTTTAGTTATTTAGTTTTTTCTTCCACCTGAGAAGATCATACATAAATACAATATATATTTATATAAATACTTCATTTTCACTTTACCTCCAACAGCTCTCTATATATCCTTCATCACATGTTCTCCAACCAATTTCTTGTCTTTACTTTATTAGCCAAATGAGTCCCATTAGTGTTGCCTATGTGTTCGAGTTTTGGAGAAATACTAGAGCACAGAATGATGATCAGTGGCCACATAGTAAAAAATGGATGGCTCTCCCTTCCCAAGAAACTATATCCTAAGCTGGTTGTTGGTGGTGCATGCCTTTAATCCCGGCACTTGGGAGGCAGAGGCAGGAGGATCACGAGTTTGAGGCCAGCCTGGACTACACATTTAGAGAGGCAGTCTGGGAGCTCACAGCACAGCTTGGTCCTGTGGCACAGAGTTTAGGTTCCAGTCCTGAGGCCTGTGGCGGTAGCCCTCAGACCTTTCCGCTTCCGGATCCAGATCAGCGTAGGCTGCAACACCACATCTCCAGGTCCTGCAAGAGGCAAGAGGGGCTTCCGGGCGGCCAGCAGGGAGAAGTCAGTGTGCTCCAGTGAATCCAGCAGGCCCCAGCAGGAGCCTTCAGGTGCCTGCTTTGGGATCTGAACAGCCTGGGCCACAGCACTCGGTCTCCAGGAAGTGTGGGAGACCTGGTGTGCACCCAGAGGCAGTCTGGGAGCTCACTGCACAGCTGGGTTTGTGGCATGGAGTTTACGTTCCAGTCCTGAGGCCTCTGGCGGTAGCCCTCAGACCTCTCTGCTTCCAGATCCAGATCACCCTGGGCGGCAACACCACATTTGCAGGTCCTACAAGAGGCAAGAGGGGCTCCGGGCGGCCAGTGGGGAGATGTCCGTGTGCTCCTGTGAATCCAGCAGGCCCCAGCGGGAGCCTTCAGGTGTCTGCTTCAGGATCTGAACAGCCTGGGCAACAGCACCCTGTCTCCAGGCAGTGCAGGAGGTAAGCTGTGCATCAGAGGCCACCTGGGAAGGGGCAGCTTGCACTGGTGAGTCCAGCATTGACAAGACCAACTAATACCAGTGAGAACTAGCTGGCAAAAGGCAAACGCAGGAACGTCACTAACAGGAATCAAGGCAATATGGCAACATCTGAACCCAATTCTCCTTTACCAGCATATCCTGGATACCCCATCACACCAGTAACACAAGATTTGGATTAAAAATCACTGGTCATGATGCTGGTACAGGAACACATGAAGGACATACTTAAAGAAATTCAGGAGAAAATGGATCAAAAGTTAGAAGCCCTTGCAAGGGAAGCACAAAAATCATTGAAAGAAATACAGGAGAATACAAAAGCCAATAATGAGGAAACACAAAAAACAATTAAAGAAATACAGGAGAGCTTTGGTCAACAGGCTGAGGTCATGAAAGAGGAAACACAAAAATCTCTTAAAGAATTACAGGAAAGAACAAACAAGCAAGTGAAAGAGCTAAGCAAAACCATCCAGGATGTAAAATCAGAAGTAGAAACAACTAAGAAAACTCAAAGGGAGACAACTTTGGAGATAGAAAGCCTTGGGAAGAAATCAGGGGACATAGATGCAAATATCAACAACAGAATACAAGAGATAGAAGAAAGAATCTCAGATGCTGAAGATACCATAGAAATCATGGACTCAACAGTTAAAGAAAATGCGAAATGCAAAAAGCTTGTAACCCAAAATATCCAGGAAATCCAGGACACAATGAGAAGACCAAACCTAAGGATTATAGGCATAGATGAGAGTGAAGTTTTACAACTTAAAGGGCCAGCAAATATCTTCAATAAATTATGGAAGAAAACTTCCCTAACCTAAAGAGAGAGATGCCCATGAATATACAAGAAGCATACAGAATTCCAAACAGACTGGCCCAGAACAGAAATAATTCCCGTCACATAATAATCAAAACACCAAATGTACTAAACAAAGAAAGAATATTAAAGGCAGTAAGAGAAAAAGGCCAAGTAACATATAAAGGAAGACCTTTCAGAATCACACCAGACTTTTCACCTGAGACTATGAAGGCTAGAAGATCCTGGGCTGATCTCATGCAGACTCTAAGAGAACACAAATGCCAGCCAAAACTACTGTATCCAGCAAAACTCTCAATCACTGTAGATGGAGAAACTAAGATATTCCATGACAAAACCAAGTTTACCCAATATCTATCCACAAACTCAGCCCTACAAAGGATAATAGGAGGAAAACACCAATACAAGGAGGGAAACTTCACCCTGGAAAAGCAAGATAGTAACCTTTCATCAAACCCAAAAGAAGTTAACCAATCAAATTTAAAAAATAACGTCAAAAATGACAGGGAGTAAAAATCACTATTCCTTAATATCTCTTAACATCAATGGACTCAATGCCCCCCCCCCCAAAAGACATAGACTAACTGACTGGATATGTAAACAGGGCCCTACATTTTGCTGCTTACAGGAAACACACCTAAGGGTCAAAGAAAAACACTTCCTTAGAGTAAAAGGCTGGAAGACAATTTTACAAGCAAATGGTCTCAGGAAACAAGCTGGAGTAGCCATTTTAATATCAGATAAAATTGACTTTCAACCCAAAGTCATCAAAAGAGACTCTGAGGGACACTTCTTGTTGGTCAAAAGAAAAATACAACAAAAAGAACTCTGAATCCTGAACATCTATGCTCCAAATGCAAGGGCACCCTCTTTCATAAAAGAAACTTTATTAAAGCTCAAAGCACACATTGCACCTAACACAATAATTGTGGGTGACTTCAACGCTGCACTTTCCTCAATGGACCGATCAGGAAAACAGAAACTAAACAGGGACACAATGAAACTAATTGAAGCTTTGGACCAATTAGATTTAACATATATATATATAGAACATTCTATCCTAAAGCAAAAGAATATATCTTTTTCTCAGCACCTCATGGTACCTTCTCCAAATTGACCATATAATTGGTCACAAGACACACCTCAACAAATATAAGAAGATCGAACTAATCCCATGCCTCCCCTCAGATCACTATGGAATAAAAGTGGTCTTCAATAGCAACAAAAACAACAGAAAGCCCACATACACGTGGAAACTGAACAATATTCTACTCAATGATACATTGGTCAAGGAATAAATAAAGGAAGAAATTAAAGACTTTCTAGAACACAATGAAAATGAAGACACAACATACCCAAATCTATGGGACACAATGAAAGCAGTGCTAAGAGGAAAACTCATAGCCCTGAGTGCCTCCAAAAAGAAAATGGAGAGAGCATACATTACCAACTTAATGACACACCTGAAAGCCCTGGAACAAAAAAAAACTATTTCACCCAGGAGTAGAAGACAGGAAATCATCAAACTCAGGGCCGAAATCAATCAAGTAGAAACAAAGAGAACCATACAAAGAATCAACCAAACCAGGAGCTGGTTCTTTGAGAAAATCAACAAGATAGATAAACCCTTAGCCAGATTGACCAAAGGACACAGAGAAAGTATCCAAATTAACAAACTTAGAAATGAAAAGGGAGATATAACAACAGAAACTGAGGAAATCCAAAAAATCATCAGATCCTACTACAAGAGCCTGTACTCAACACAACTGGAGAATCTGGAGGAAATGGACAATTTCCTTGACAGATACCAAATACCAAAATTAAATCAGGACCAAATAGATCATCTAAACAGTCCCATAATGCCTAAAGAAATAGAAGGAGTCATAGAAAGTCTTCCAACCAAAAAAAGCACAAGACCAGATGGTTTCAGTGCAGAATTCTATCAGACCTTCAAAGAAGAGTTAACACCAATACTCTTCAAACTATTCCACAAAATAGAAACAGAAGGAACACTACCCAATTCCTTCTACGAAGTCACAATTACACTGATACCAAAACCACACAAAGGTCCAACAAAGAGAACTTCAGACCAATTTCCCTTATGAACATCGATGCAAAAATACTCAATAAAATTCTTGCCAACCGAATCCAAGAACACATCAAAACGATCATCCACCATGATCAAGTAGGCTTTATTCCGGGAACGCAGGGTTGGTTCAATATACTGGAATCCATCAATGCAATCCACTACATAAAGAAACTCAAAGAAAAAAAACACATGGTCATTTCATTGGATGCTGAAAATGCATTTGACAAAATTCAGCATCCTTTCATGCTTAAAATCTTGGAAAGAACAGGAATTCAAGGCCCATACCTAAACATAGTAAAAGCAATATACAGCAAACCAGTAGCCAGCATCAAACTAAATGGAGAGAAACTTGAAGCAATCCCACTAAAATCAGGGACTAGACAGGGCTGCCCCCTTTCTCCTTATCTTTTCGATATTGTACTTGAGGTACTAGCTCGGGCAATTCAACAACATAAGGAGGTCAAAGGGATACAAATTGGAAAGGAAGAAATCAAACTATCATTATTTGCAGATGACATGATAGTCTACGTAAGTGACCCAAAAAACTCCACTAGAGAACTACAGCTGATGAACAACTTCTGCAAAGTGGCAGGTTATAAAATCAACTCAAGCAAATCAGTGGCCTTCCTATACTCAAAGGATAAGCAGGCTGAGAAAGAAATTAGGGAAATGACCCCATTCACAATAGCCACACACAGTATAAAGTATCTTGGGGTGACTCTTACCAAACATGGGAAAGATCTGTATGACAAGAACTTCAAGACTCTGAAGAAGGAAATGGAAGAAGAACTCAAAAAAATGGGAAAACCTCCCATGCTCATGGATCGGTAGAACCAATATAGTTAAAATGGCCATTTTGCCAAAAGCAATATACAGATTCGATGCAATACCCATCAAAATGCCAACTCAATTCTTCACAGAGTTAGAAAGAGCAATTATCAAATTCATCTGGAATAACAAAAAACCCAGGATAGCTAAAACTATTCTCAGCAACAAAAGAAAGTCTGGGGGAATCAGTATCCCTGACCTCAAGCAATACTACAGAGCAGTAGTGTTAAAAACTGCATGGTATTGGTACAGTGACAGGCAGGAGGATCAGTGGAACAGGATTGAAGATCCAGAAATGAACCCACACACCTATGGCCACTTGATCCTCGACAAAGAGGCTGAAAACATCCAATGGAAAAAAGATAGCCTTTTCAACAAATGGTGCTGGTTCAACTGGAGGTTAGCATGCAGAAGAATGTGAATTGATCCATCCTTGTCTCCTTGTACTAAGCTCAAATCCAAATGGATCAAGGACCTCCACATAAAGCCAGACACTCTGAAGCTAATAGAAAAGAAACTGGGGAAGACCCTTGAGGACATCGGTACAGGGAGAAAGTTTATGAACAGAACACCAATAGCATATGCTCTAAGATCAAGAATTGACAAATGGGACCTCATAAAATTACAAAGTTTCTGTAAGGCAAAGGACACTATCAAGAAGACAAATTGGCAACCAAAAAATTGGGAAAAGATCTTCACCAATCCTACATCAGATAGAGGGCTAATATCCAATATATATAAAGAACTCAAGAAGTTAGACTCCAGAAAACCAAACAACCCTATTAAAAAATGGGGTACAGAGTTAAACAAAGAATTCTCACCTGAAGAACTTCGGATGGCAGAGAAGCATCTTAAAAAATGCTCAACTTCATTAGTCATTAGGGAAATGCAAATCAAAACAACCCTGAGATTTCACCTTACACCAGTCAGAATGGCTAAGATTAAAAATTCAGGAGACAGCAGGTGTTGGAGAGGGTGTGGAGAAAGAGGAACACTCCTCCACTGCTGGTGGGGTTGCAAATTGGTACAACCACTCTGGAAATCAGTCTGGCGGTTCCTCAGAAAACTGGGCACCTCACTTCCAGAAGATCCTGCTATACCACTCCTGGGCATATACCCAGAGGATTCCCCACCATGTAATAAGAATACATGCTCTACTATGTTCATAGCAGCCCTATTTATAATTGCCAGATGCTGGAAAGAACCCAGGTATCCCTCAACAGAAGAGTGGATGCAAAAAATGTGGTATATCTACACAATGGAGTACTATTCAGCCATTAGAAACAATGAAATCATGAAATTCTTAGGCAAATGGATGGAGCTAGAGAACATCATACTAAGTGAGGTAACCCAGACTCAAAAGGTGAATCATGGTATGCACTCACTAATAAGTGGATATTAACCTAGAAACCTGGAATACCCAAAACATAATCCACACATCAAATGAGGTACAAGAAGAAAGGAGGAGTGGCCCCTTGTTCTGGAAAGTCTCAGTGAAGCAGTATTCAGCAAAACCAGAACAGGGAAGTGGGAAGGGGTGGGTTCGAGGACAGGGGGAGAGATGGGGGCTTACGGGACTTTCGGAGAGTGGGGGGCTAGAAAAGGGAAAATCATTTGAAATGTAAATAAAAAATATATTGAATTAGAAAAAAAGGAGACATTGACCAATTTTACCATGTAGATCCACAAGATTTATAGGTTATTGATAATAATTTTGATCATCCCCCATAACTTGAAGATAATACCACATTTCTGATGATACCACATATTAGACTCATAGAACATGGAGATATCACCTATTATTGACCAAGAAACTTCATCCTAGAATGTGATATCTACATTACACTGGAATAGAGGGAAATCATCACCGTCGTCCAGCTATGAATATGGAAGCGAAAACACAAGTAGCCTGAAAAAAAATCTGACAGGCTCAGTAGAATAGATAGTATAAGAATACTATTCTGATAAGATGTAAATCCTGTTTTGTGAGACTTGATCAATTCTTGCTGGTGTTATTGGGACCAAGAAGCTGATGATAGATCATGGATTCAAAGGACAAAATAAGTGAAAATTATACAAGACAATAGTATATTATAATTCATACTGACTTCTTACTATATCTATAGACAAATTCATTTCTCATCCCTCATTGTAGAAGCTCCATTTGATGTAGATTGTAATTAACATTTGTAACCAGGATGGTCAACATGTAGAGAATAAGAGTCTCTAGAGTAATCTTGATTTCCCTGGATATAGATGTCATGTCCATTCCCAAATGCCAGAGAATTTCAAGGAGGAGTATATTTTAAAAATGCAAGATCCAATGATGGAGGATTATTTTTAGAAAACAAATTTCCAGATATAAAAGAACAGGTACATATATAAAATCAGAATGGTTTTGACAGCATGCAGGAGACTTATCCAAGCTCAAGCAAAAATGTCAAAGCTTTTGTAAGCTGCCAAAGAAGGATAATCATAGATCAAGTTTCAGTTTTCTATGTGTAGCTATCCACTTTAACTAGAATCTCTCGGTGAAAATTCTGCCCTTTCTCCAGTGTATATTGCTGTATTCTATAAAAAGTCATCTGTCTCTACATAGACATTTATGTGGTTCCACTATTTTATTCCATTTAAGAATGAGTTTGTTTTGGGTTTTTATTGATGTTGTTGCTTTTTGTTTGTTTTGTTTTCTTTTCTTTTAACTTTAATCAAGCCCTGTACTTTAACTTGAAATCTGGGATTGTGATAACTCCAGAAGTTTTATTTTCTTTTGTTTTGTTTTAATGACATCATTAAGGATTTTTCTTTTGGTTATCTTGGGATTTTTGTATTTTATTTCTAAAATTTCTATAAAGAATTGCCTTGGAATTTTAATAAAGATTGAATTGAATCTGTAGATTCTGTTTTTTGTGATGCTTATTTTCAGAATATTGTTATTTTTATGAGAATTAAATGTTTTTCAATCCTTTAGCATCATATTCAATTTCATTTTCAGTGTTTTTAACTTTTCATTGTATAATATTGTCATCCCTGGTTAGATTTATTCACAGATTAGGATACTCTGAATAGTACCCTTTCTTTTTTGTGTTCTTATGTTTGTAAATCAGAAGGCTGATGGCTCTGGGGTATTAATTTTGTATCCTAATATTTTGTTAAATATATTTATAAGCTACTAGATGTTTCTAGTTGATCCTTTATGCTTTTGTATGTATAAAGATTCATTTCCTTCAAATAAAGATACTTTGACTTTCTACTGTACATTTTGTATCCCTTAATCTCCTTTAGTTGTCTTATTGTTCTAGCTAAGACATTAAGTAATATATTAAATAGGTATATAGAGAGTGGATATAATTTTGTTCATGATTTTAGTGAAAATGTTTAGAGCTCCTTTCCAAATGCCTTGATGTTGGTTGTTAAGAATGCTGTGGAAACCTTTACTATTGCTGCAGGTAGTATTCTCATGAACCTGCCTTTATATTTTTGGGTGGTTTCCTCTTCCACATTTTAATAAATTCTTTTTGTTCTCCTTGCTTCATGCTTTCATATATGGTGTTATTGTAGATTTTTTCTACTCTTGCCTACTTGATATTCTGTATTTCTGTTTGCTCTTAAAATGCACATCTTTCCATATATTATGGAAGTTTTACTCTAGCATTTGTTGAAGATTCTTACTGTCCCCTTGGTATGAGTCATGTTTTCCCTATATCAGTATTATTAAAATGCTTGATGAAGTTATAGTATTCTTGAGTTCTGGAATACTATATTCTTCAGTTTATTTAATTTTAATTTATTTCATACATTTCTATTTGGCATTTTCTCTTATTCACTTATCTACTCTACCCTGACTTTCAAGGTAGACAATCTTGCTTCTACCTGACCCAATCTATTGGTAAGACAGTATTCAATATTTGTTTTTATTTGAACCAGATACTGTTAGCGGAAATATATACTGTTGTAGCCAGTGTAAAAATCAGTATAAAGTGATTTCAAACAAATAAATGTGTCATATAGCTTTACTATATCATTCCTGGACATTTATATAATGTAATGTAATTATATAACATTCCTGGACAGAAGACTCCAGCCTAATATAACCTAAAGTTATATGTACAAAATGTTTTTGAGGACAGTTTTAAAAATATAAAATATGAAATCAACGTAGACCAACAATAACAGATGAGTTAATAAAAAACGTGTATTATATAGAATATGAAATGTCTTTTCATCCCTAAAAATAATGTTACTCTATATGGAACCAAAAAGAACTACTGGGCAGATAATAAGAAAATCGAAAATGATAATAAAGTTATGAGAGATGTGCTCAAAATATCCCAAAGTTTGGTTAAAAATGTCATTATATAATCCAATATCAAGTGCAATGTAAACAAATATGAGAACAAAACAATAAAAATTCTTCAGCATATATAAAAGTTTAGCATTTATTAAAGATCTGAGCAAATTTGCATACTTATTTAGATGAAGGGTTTTAAAGGTTTTATAAAGAAAAGTATAATTACTGAAAGTATTATATATCAGAATGCCTACTTCTTTGATGTTTTTTAAACTTGGTCTATATTTTAAATTAATAGTTATCAGTATAGGGTGGTATAAGTTACATAAATACATAGTACAATGTGACAAGACTACATTTAATGTCATTTCATAAATTGCATATTCAACCTTAATATAACATTAAAATATTTATGTATTTAATTTTTTTCCTATACATGAGAAGTTGATACATGTATACAATTAGATATAAACATATAAATCCTTCATTTTCACTTTTCCTTCAACAATTTTCCATATATCCTTAACTATATGTTCTGTACCTGGCTTTCTGTCTCTATTCTGTTTCCTGTTGAATACCATTAGAGTTGCCTGCATGTGCTTAAGTTTGGGAAAAATACAACAGCATCAAAATTTTATCAGTAACCATATAGTCAAAAGGAGAATGTGTTTCCTTTCACAAGAAAGCATAGCCTACAAACACCCATTCTATGAATCTGATATGAAAAACATTAATTTTTAAAACTGAATTTCTCACAAAACAATCAATGATTCAATATTTCTTTGCTGATGAATTATGTTAGGAAAATTTTGAAAATTATTATCTGTAATTAAACCACCATGTTTCCATTTATCCAAATCCTAAAATCATAGCAATACATAAAATGAAATCTAGTTCAATCTAAAGTATTTTGCCACACCAACTCCAGTGTCATCTGTGTGACATGATACTTGTCATCACGAAAAGGGCCTTGATGTTCTCCAAAGATAGTGCGCTTCCTGGGTTATGGGTTCTGCACTCTGTCTTTCTTCATACTATTTTTATTTCTTTGTACAGCATGATCCCAGGCAACAAGCTGGTTAATTGATAAAGGAGGATTTGATGTTCCAATGGAAGGAAAAGAGGATGTGGTGATTATGCCTTCTGTTCCCAGTCCTGGCCTCAGTGAACTCATGATGAAATTTAGTGAAAGATTTTGGAAAGTTTCTCATCAGGGCCCCCTGTTACTACTAGCCTTAGCAAAAGCAGTGTGAAAAAAATTGAGAAATTAGGAGATGTTATAAATAGGTTGCAACAGGAAGAATACATTATGGGAAAGTATAGGACTACTGGTGAGCTATTGCTTTATACACGTACTTATGATAAAGAAGGTAGCAGATGGGTAAATATACTGAAGGGCAGAAGGTCCTATAGTATTTCTTGAGCCAGACTACCTTGGTATTTCCTGTCCAAGGCAATACAGAGAGTTTTTTTAATGAAAGTGTATTAATTCCTAAGACATTCTGAATTTTGGTGGCAGAATGTAGGCATGGAAGAAGGCTTACAGCATAAAAATTGGCCTGAAGGCCCAGGTTCCCCTATTGATTAATAATGAAACTTCAGTGAGTAACCACAAGTTAGATTCGAAAGCCTCTTGTCTAAGGTTCATGACCATAGTCTTCTTTGGATCATGGTTCACAGGGCAAGAGTTCCTGTGGGCACCATGCCATGTCTACTTACTGTTCCAATTAAGATGGAAATGTACCTTGCTTAGTAATTGTTTGAGTGTTCCTAGAGGTGTGCTAACCTAGATCTGTTCCTTGTTGCTGTATTATAAAAATATCTTGCTAAAAAGTAAAGTTATAGCAGATTCAAACTGCTCTCTGGTATGTCTGTCTGTCATTTTTGCCAAACCTGTGCCTTCCTGACAACCAAAGCCCTGGTTCTCCCATGGCCATGATTTCCCTGACTGGGTCAGTCCATGGCAGTATTTCTGGCTAGGTTGCTTGGTGTTTCATTGTATAAAATTATATACACTGCCAATTTTTAGTTTTATATATTCAGAAAGCAGGTGAAAGTGAGGCTAGAACAAGTAACTTGGACATGTACAACAAGATACACCTAGATTTACTCCATATATGCATTAGTTTTTCACCATTTTATATTCAGAAAGTTAATTTCATAGATGCTACATGTTTCAAAATACCATTCATAGTTATGTGACACACAGTTAAGAAATTATAATTTAAAGGATTATACAGGTAGGTAATTTATGTTACTTGATGGAAAAGTTTCTGGAGGGCTTTTTTCATTTCCCTGTTTCTCAGGCTGTAGATGAAGGGGCTCATCATGGGAACTCATGGTATACATTACTGAAGCCACCATATTTCCTTAGTTGAACTAGAAATAGATGAGCTGAGTTAAACCCCTATACCTGTTCCATAAAATAAGCAAACAACTGACAAGTGAGATTCACAGGTAGAGAATGCTTTATATTTCCCTAACAAGAATGGAACATTAACAATAGAGGATTTTATAGTAGGAGTAAAAGATTCCTGAGATAGGGAAGAAACCAAAAATGACAATTAAAAAGGACCTGAATAAGTTATTGATAGAGGTGTCAGAGCAGGCAAGTTTTAGAAGCTCTGGAACAATGCAGAGGAAATGAGGGATTTCCATGTTATTGCAAAATTTTAGTTGTGAAACCATCAAACAGTGTATATGAGAATCCAAACATCTAATGAAAAACAACACAATGATGAAACGTCTACACAGGAGAGGATTCAGAATGACTTGGTAGTGTAGAGGGCAACAAATGGCTACCCATCAGTCATAGGCCATCACAGTCAGTAGTAGGCTTTCTATACACCCAAAAAGAAAGAGGAAAGATACCTGAGTTAGGCAGGCAGCATAAGATATGGATTTATTGTGGGTCTGCATGTTTATCAACATATTTGGGATGGTGTTGCTACTGAAGCCCATGTCAGACAATGAAAAGTTGTAAAGAAAGAAGTACATAGGACTGTGAAGGTGGGAATCAGAGATGATGGTCAAGATGATGAGCACATTTCCAAGAACAGTGAGGAGTTATATGAGCAGGAATAGAACATATAAGGGGGTTTGCAGTTTAGGGTCCTCTGAAATTCCAAGGAGAAGAAATTCCAGGATACCTGCTAAATTATTTGGTACCATTGGACAATAATATCTTTTGAAAACAACAACAACTTCAATAGCAACAGCAGCAACAACAACAACAAAGGACTCTTGTATTGAATTAAGCACTATAGAGGTAGCTGGCTACAGTTTTATAATGCATTAAGTAAGAAAAATATGTTCATTCATGAGGATTCTTACCATGTATACAAAATTCACTTATTCAGAAAAAAAGTTCATAGGTTAGGAGCATTGTCTTCTGTTTGGTAGTTTGATCATTTAAAAAAGTAGAATCCATAATTTGAATGTAGATCAGTGTTACTCCCTTTATTTATTTAAGGTAAGAACCTATATACAATTCCATCAAAAAAGAGGTTAGAGAAAGGAAATGGAAAGAGAAAAAAAAGAAAAAAGAAAAGAAAAGAAGAAAGGAGAAATGAACTAAGAAAAGGGGGGAAATTTATTCAAATGGAAGAGAGGAAAAAGAAAGTTCAGAAAAGAAAGGAAAAAGAAAAGAAAAAAAGAGGGTGAAATGAGTTTTCTTAGAAGTTTGTCAGTGAAGATACATCCATGGTAGACAGTGAGTTATTCCAACCTCTTTCCATTACTCCTTTATTCTTCCTCTCCAATTCATTTTCATTTCTGCAATTCACCAAGACACCACCATCAAAGGCAGAGCTACATGGTCTAATTTTATAAACTATAAAACTGTGACCTACATAAATTCCTTTAGTAATAAAAAATCTTTACTGTCTTGGGTATTTCTAGAATAAAGAAAAAATAAATACCAGTAAAAATATGGACAATGTACTTTTAATGAAAAATTTCAGTTGTAGCAAATTCTAACAACTTCAATGTCCTCTGTGACAATTACTGTTTTCACACATATTGTCTTTAGGACATCAAACCCAAAATATAGTAGAGATGAAAAATATTTTCAAAGAACAACTTCATGTTCCATCTATGTTCATTGATGGAAAAGTAATTCTAATAAAAGTACACTGTGAATAAGTTAGTGAATTTTATCTTTTACAAGTGCACTAAGTTTACTTCCTTGGATTAATGTTTTGAATTCACAGGCTAAAAACATCTGTTAAGAGTTGAGTCAGCAGCTAAAAAGCTCTTTCTTCCCTTCCAAGACACCCAAATTTTATTTTTAGCACCCACATCAGGCATCTCAAAGCAAGCTGCAACTCAAACACTTTTGGAACCTATATACCCTTCTGGCCTTACTGGGTGCCTACACACAATTGTATTTTATGCGAAAATAAAACATATATTCAAAAATAAAATTAAAATGATAACAAAATAAAATAATTTAAAAATAAAATTAAAAATATATTCCTACTCTTATAAGGAAAAAAATAGAGTAGTCTTTGTTAGTGATGAAATTCAGACATTGAAGAATAAGAAACTATGTAGAATGAGGTCAAATATTAAATCCTGTAAATAAAAACAAGAAATATAACAAGAAAACAAAAATTTCAGGAGCAAGTTGATCAAAATGTGCATAGAAAAAGGAATAAATTAAATCTTCTAATAACAATATTTTGCTGAATGAAATGGTGCTCTCCATTTGTATTATATGACTGTACTTAATTCTATCTGTCATTTGTTCAAGTCACCAGCTAGGACCACGATTATCAAATCTACTTACTGTTATAATATCTGGAATAAGCTTAGATGAGAAAAGTTATAGTGGTAAAAATCATTTGCTTGATATCACACTGACAATAAAAATCATATGAGATGAAAAATTATATTTTATTTAATCACTAGGATTAAAAAGTATATTTTAGCTAATAAATAATTAAATTATTGGGTTAAATTAGTTTAATTAAAATTTAAGATCTATGTAAACAACTCGATCAGTTTCCTTAAATTCACATGAAGTTTTGAGATATAGTTAGAAGTTCCCAAATATTTTCAAGCAATTTTAGTTTGGTGATTTTAAGGTGGATGTGTTAAATCTTTGGGTTACAAGTCAACTTTGACAACTCTTGGTCCTATTTTTGAAGACAGACTCTCCTCAGATCCTGGACCTCGCCTGGTCAGTGGCTAGTTAAGGTTCAAGATTTGCCTATGATTATTCATCCATTTCCAAGATTACAGACACACCCACCCATATCCAGATTATTGATATGTATTCTTGCAACCAAACACATTGTGTGGATTGAACATTCTCACCCACTGTCTCATCTCTCTGGATCCCTCTATCAGTTTTCTATGTCCTTAATATGGAACCTCTAATTGCAGTTTTATAATTCTCCTAGGCTTGGAATGTGTGTGTGTGTGTGTGTGTGTGTGTGTGTGTGTGTGTTTGGGGATGTTTGTAAGAATAAATGATGAAATATCAGTAGAAGTAAAATTAAATCAGGACAATTTGCATATTTGGTACAATTAACACTCAGATTGTTTTCATTTCAACCCCGTGTTAGGTCCACTCTTACTGTACCTATGGCTCTGTTATATCGGTCACACAAAGAGAAAAACAAGATGGCTGTAAGTTTTGTGTGGGATTACATAGAAGAGAAATTGGTAAAATAAATGACTTTTAGATATACAGGGAATGGAATCTGACCATCTCTATTTAATCTGTTATCAATTCTGCTGTATACAAGTCATATTAATAATTACAGAAAATGGTCCACCCTAAAAACCTTCATAAAAATAACATTACATTTACTTAGGTAAATTACACATATGTATATATGTGTACAGATGCACACAATTGCAATTAGTGAATAAAAAGAGGTCTTTAATGTGAAGAAGCATGTAGATGTTTTACATGAGGGTTGGGAAGGAAGAAAAACAAGGGGAAAATGTAATTAAATTAAAACCTTAAAAATTAAAAATTAACTATAAGGATACATAAAATATACTTTTAACTTCATTAACATGACGATAGTGTATATAAGCATTATAGGAAAATAATTGAATATATGTAAATATACAAGCTCAATGGAAATAAATAGTGTGATATTTGGAAACATTAGGTAATGTTTTCTCGATACATTCATTTTTGTCTTTTATTTTTCCACAATTTCTAGCTATGTAGTCCATGCATGCCTTCACATTCCAGACATATCTGAAACTGAAAATAGTCCTATCTCATCTTGCAAATGCTATAGTCACATATGTGCCACAATGCCCCATTCACTTGTTCTTTTTGTTTGCTTTCCACTATCATCTTCATCTTTTTTTATAACTACCTTCATTTTTAACTACTAGCAGATAGTTTAGAGATACAGCCATGTCTTGTTCTGTTTGAAATCATTCTAGCAGAAGTTAGAGTCTACAAGGGTAGAAAACTAGACAGTATATAAGAATTCTCATATTACCTAAGGAATAAACTCAATAAACTTAACTAATAAAATGAACTTCATACCACTTTGAAATGAAACTTTCTTATTGACTAATATATCCCTCTGATTATTGCCCCCACACCATATGTCTTTATCTTTCTGGTCCCAGAAATGAAAAACTGCATTCTCTTATGTAAATTAGCTCTTACTAGACTGTAAATTATTCCCACACATGAATGGCCAGAGGTAAGCAATATACTGTTGCACTCTTGATGGATGTATTCCAGGTTGTATGTTCACTACTGCTAGAAAGACAGCCAGTCATGACCCTTCCAATGCAGATGTTAAATTTCAGAGAAAAAGGAAACATTCATTGGAAATATTCTGTATCAGAACTGTTAAAATCTAAGGCTGCGTCACAAAGTAAGAATTTATGAGATTTTTGAGGCACAATTCACAGGACCATTAATTATCTTTTAAGCTATTCAAGTCTCTAAGCATCCCTTAAGTGAAAGGGGCAGGGGCAGCAGCTGCAACAGCAGAAGCAGCTGGTCCAGAGGAAGGGCCATCAGCAGTGGAACCAAGGTAACAGGGTCCAGGCAGGCCCTGCGCCCACTACCACTGACCATCGCTGGTCAGCCGGGCTGCAAGCAGTGGCAGATTTATAACACCTTTAACCACACTGAAGCTACATCAGAAATCTGCCTCCCGCCAGTCAGTTATGAGAGACTTGCCTCCATCTTGGTTCTTGGACTCCAGAGAGATCAGACAGCCTGAAGTATACAAACAGAACCTGAGTCCAAAATCGCGGGGGTCTAAGCCCAACAGGCTTTGGCCTGCACCCAGGCCCTGGTCTGTTCAGGGGCCATCGGTGTGCCAACCCAGCCAGGAGGTTGTTTTCCCAGCCCTATAGGACCCCAGAGAGTTCTAGCAGGCAAAGCTGGCTAACAGTCATCGCCCGAGGCTAACGTAGTGGGGGTCTAGGCCCAACAGTCCTTGGACGAATTCAGGAGCTGGTTCTTTGAGAAAATCAACAGTATAGATAAACCCTTAGCCAGACTGACCAAAGGGCATAAAGAAAGTATCCAAATTAACAACATTAGAAACGGAAAGGGGGATATAACAACAAAAACTGAGGAAATAAAAAAAATCATCAGATCCTACTACAAAAGCCTATACTCAACACAACTGGAGAATCTTAAGGAAATGTACAATTTTCTAGACAGATACCAAAAAACAAAATTAAATCAGAACCAAATAGATCATCTAAACAGTAACATAAACCCGAAAGAAATAGAAGTGGTCATAGAAAGACTTCCAATGAAAAAAATCAGAGGACCAGATGATTTCAGTGCAGAATTCTATCAGACCTTCAAAGAAGACCTAACCCCAATATTCTTCAAACTATTCCATAAAATAGAAACAGAAGGAACACTACCCAATTCCTTCTACGAAGCCACAATTATGCTGATACCAAAACCACACAAAGATCCAACAAAGAAAGAGAACTTCAGACCAATTTCCCTTATGAACACTGATGCAAAAATACTCAATAAAATTCTTGCCAACTGTCTCTAAAAACACATAAAAAATGATCATCCACCATGATCAAGTAGGCTTTATCCCAGGGATGTAGGGTTGGTTCAATATACTGGAATCCATCAGTGCAATCCACTACATAAACAAACTCAAAGAAAAAAAACACATTGTCATTTCATTGGATGCTGAAAAAGCATTTGACAAAATTCAGCATCCTTTCATGCTTAAAGTCTTGGAAAGAACAGGAATTCAAGGCCCATAACCTAAACATAGTAAAAGCAATATACAGCAAACTGGTAGCCAGCATCAAACTAAATGGAGAGAAACTTGAAGCAATCTCACTAAAATCAGGGACTAGACAGGGCTGCCCCCTTCCTCCTTATCTTTTCATTATTGTACTTGAGGTACTAGCTCGGGCAATTAGAAAACATAAGGAGGTGAAAGGGATACAATCTGGAAAGGAAGAAGTCAAACTATCATTATTTTCAGATGATATGATAGTCTACCTAAGTGACCCAAAAAATTCCACTAGAGAAGTCCTACAGCTGATAAACAACTTCAGCAAAGTGGCAGGTTATAAAATCAACACAAGCAAATCAGTAGCCTTCCTATACTCAAAGGATAAGCAGGCTGAGAAAGGAATTAGGGAAATGACACCCTTCACAATAGCCACAAACAGTATAAAGTAACTTGGGGTGACTCTTACCAAACATGTGAAAGATATAACAAGAACTTCAAGACTCTGAAGAAGGAAATGGAAGAAGACCTCAAAAATGTAAAAAACTTCCCATGCTTATGGATCAGCAGGATTAATATAGTACAAATGGCCATTTTACCAAGAGCAATATACAGATTCAACGCAATACCCATCAAAATCCCAACTCAATTCTTCATACAGTTAGAAAGAGCAATTCTCAAATTCATCTGGAATAACAAAAAACCCAGGATAGCTAAAACTATTCTCAACAGCAAAAGAACTTCTGGGAGAATCAGTATCCCTGACCTCAAGCAATACTACAGAGCAATAGTGTTAAAAACTGCATGGTATTGGTACAGTGACAGGCAGGTGGATCAGTGGAACAGGATTGAAGATCCAGAAATGAACCTACACACCTATGGCCACTTGATCCTCAACAAAGGGGCTGAAAACATCCAATGGAAAAAAGATAGCCTTTTCAACAAATGGTGTTGGTTCAACTGAAGGTCAGCATGCAGAAGAATGCGAATTGATCCATCCTTGTCTCCTTGTACTACGCTCAACTCTAAATGGATCAAGGACCTACACATAAAGCCAGATACTCTGAAGCTAATAGAAAAGAAACTGGGGAAGTCCCTTGAGGACAATGATACATGGGGAAAGTTTCTGAACAGATCTCCAATAGCGTATGCTCTAAGATCAAGAATTGACAAATGGGACCTCATAAGATTATAAAGTTTCTGTAAGGCAAAGGACACCAAAAGGACAAATCAGCAAACAACAAATTGGGAAAAGATCTTCACCAACCCTACATCAGATAGAGGGCTAATATCCAATATATACAAAAACTCAAGAAGGTAAACCCCAGAAAACCAAATAACCCTATTAAAAATGGGGTACTGAATTAAACAAAGAATTTTTACCTGAAGAACTTCAGATGGTGGAAAAACATCTTTAAAAAATGCTCAACTTCATTAGTCATTAGGGAAATGCAAATCAAAACAACCCTGAGATTTCACCTGTCAGAATGGCTAAGATTTATAATTCAGGAGACATCAGGTGTTGGCAAGGTTGTGGAGAAAGAGGAACGCTCCTCCACTGTTGGTGGGGTTGCAAATTGGTACAACGGCACTGTAAATCTGTCTGGCAGTTCCTCAGAAAACTGGGCATGTCACTTCTGAAAGATCCTGCTATACCACTCCTGGGCATATACCCAGAGGATTCCCCAGCATGTAATAAAGATACATGCTCCACTATGTTCATAGCAGCCCTATTTATAATAGCCAGAAGCTGGAAAGGACCCAGGTATCCCTCAATGGAAGAATGGATGCAAAAAATGTGGTATATATACACAATGGAGTACTATTCAGCCATTAGAAACAATGAATTCATGAAATTCTTAGGCAAATGGATGGAGCTGGAGAACATCATACTAAATGAAGTAACCCAGTCTCAAAAGATCAATCATGGTATGCACTCACTAAGAAGTGGATATTAACCTAGAAAAATGGAATACCCAAAACATAATCCACACATCAATTGAGGTACAAGAAGCACAGAGGAGTGGCCCCTTGTTCTGGAAAGACTCAGTGTAGCAGTATAGGGCAAAACCAGAACAGGGAAATGGGAAGGAGTGGGTGGGAAAACAGGGGAAAGGAAGGGGGCTTATGGGACTTTTAGGGAATGGGAGGCCTGAAAAGGGGAAATCATTTGAAATGTAAATAAAAAATATATTGAATAAAAAAATAAAAATAAAAAAAAAGGATCCCTTAAGTGTAATGTAAAAGTAAAAGTGCAAGAGTGTATGTATATAATGGGAAAGGTATAATGCTTCCTATTTCAGGAAGAAGCTTAACTTTACTGTTCAAACGTTTGCATTGTACAGATTGTAAATAACTGGAACAAATGCTTTAAATTAAATAAAATAATATGAAATTTGATATGTTTATTTTTATTGAATGACTAATGTAATTTGTAGAGAAACAAGTTTTCCATATAATATATGTGAGAGAATTTTTTTTTCAGTTGATATTTGTGAGAAATTTGGTTTGACACATTCTATAGTTGCATATTTGAGTTGTGGATTTTATATTATGAATATGTATATTTTTCATGATTTTGCATGACATTCTAGGTTCTACTTTTCATTTCAATTTTATATGTTCATATTTTATGCAGGGATTTATTTTTGTGATCATTGTATATTTCCATAATTTTTACCTTCTCTGCTCCCTTGATTACACTTATCTTTTCTCTGATTTTGATTCATTGTCTCTCTTTTTACTGATAGTTGTTTTATGAATATGCTAATATACATATGTATTTATAAATATGTCCTACACATGGAGGTCTGACAATCTGTACAAGTAATTCTTTGAGTCCTGAAGATGTCAGAATTCAAACATATAAATGTCTATACCAATAATTGCTTAGATGCTTTATGAACTAATTTATGTGGTGTTACAGATGTTCATTTTCTTAAGCATCAAACAATTATTTTGATTTTTAAGACATGGATTCTTTCCATGAAGCAGGTGACAGCTTACATTGCATATTGCAATGGAAGCTTCTTCAATGGAGCAATGTTGTCTAAAGACCAGGAACTGGTTGGTAAAGAGAATACTTAGTATTTTTCACTGTTATTTTTTGGAAAAGATAGTCTGAGTTTTCCTGAAAGGAAGCCTATACTTACTGATATCTGAATACATGAGCTTATGAAAAGAGAAGCTTTGATCCATTGGAGTGTCTTTGAAATTAACCACCATGAACATCACAATATCTGAGGTATAATGTAGGATCACTATCTATAAAAAGTTCTTTAAGAGTTAACTCTTTTGTGTCTTCAGGCATTCTCTTGTGATTCTTGCCATTATAAGATATCTTTTTTTTGCTTCTTTTTTTTAATAGTTTTATTTTCTATAATGATCTTATTCTTATCATTCTCAATGAATTCATATAGAAAATTAGAATACGTAATAATTTATTCTGCTTTAAATCTTTTCTAATTCTATTATGCTACTTTTTATCTGCCTTTCCCTAACATATTCCCTGACTAATGTCAAGAAAAGATGAGATTCTTTACTCAGATTCAAATGGCCCTTGTCTATTATGAATCATATTCAACCATAATTCTTATCTGTTCTAATATATTTTTATCTCTGACTTTCTCTTGTTACCTTGTCATTTCTACCATCCTCACCAGCTTCTTATGAAGTAGAGATTGTTTTCAAATAAGATCTTTTTTGCCTTCAGCTACTACCTACAGGTAATAATGAGTTTAAAATGTTTTATGTTGAATATATCAGTGTTTATAGAAATGTCTTTAGTATCTACAATGAAATAATGGGGACTTAATGGAAATTATCTTTTGTTACATAGTTCAGTCTTCATTTGTGATTGATATTGAATTAAAATTCAATGTGTAAAGAGGCAATAGGTTGAGTTTTAATTTACTGACATTAAGAACAATCAGACTACCATTGTTTTGGACAGGGAAAATAATAATTACATATGTGCACATGATCCTAGTAAAAATATTTTAGTGGAGATCAAATAGAAAGAATATACTTACATACATACATACACACACACATACATATATCTGAGCAAAGTACGGTCAAAATTGGGACTTTTTAAATGATTTTGCAAAAGGACCATGTGATGCTGAAACAGTCATTTCTTCTGAGAACTAGGATTAGATACTATAAGAAAGAATGAAACTACAGTCTGCCTCAAATGATAACAATAATTTTTAGTACATGCAATGAGGGACAGCCTTTTTCCCATGGGAAATTAAGAAGCCTCCAAGGTAGTTCTGCCTCACTCACTCTGTATGGTAGAGGAGATGCTTGGGAAAGAGGAATTTTAGGCAGTTATAGAACCTCTGTGAGGATCTATGATCTTTCTTTCCTGGAAATATTTGTTTAATGGAAAACAGATTATCTTGGAAGCCAGGTTACCTCTGTAAGCATTTGGCCATTTGTTATGGCTGAATGAAAACGTTGGTCCAAGTCACCTGTAATATTATATATATCCTGTTTAACAACTGAGGTACACTATCAATACAAGCCCTAGTTCTTGAAATATGATGATATAAATCATGATTTTTTTCATCAACAATGGGATTAGATAGTTAGACACAATAATAGCCTTGGTGGATATTGGGAATGAAACCTCACCACATGGTTGCAGACTCCTTGTTTGTCTAGTAGCACCAGAATGAGATATTCATTTTTAGTATTTAAATTGAAATATGAGAAGTTGGAGTTATCTGGGCTATCTTGAGACACATTTAGGGAAAACTACTTGTGCTGGCCCTGGGTAGAGCAGTGATATTCTGGACAATCCCAAAGCTATGTATTATTGTTTCTTCTTTTTAAAAGTTAATTTAAGTCATCCTCTGAAATGCTTCACAAGTAATCCATAAATACTCTTCCCAAAGAAATGTATTCACCTGAGAATATGCTAAGTATAGGCGAGACCTAATTTTTTCTTTAGAGAGAATATACACTAATCCTTACTAGAACTCCTTGCCTCCATGCAGACTTGACAGAGCTTCAATTAGATAGCACTGTAGAGCCTCCATCTTTACCATTTGTTTCTCATTATCCCTTTTCATATGCTGTTCAAAAGGCTAAGCCAATTTTCTAGACACCCTGGGCTTTCCACCTCATTATCTGAAGCCAGCCACCTGCTTTTGTTATGTTGCTGCAAAAAAGCATGATTTTAATTTTCCTTCATTTTTCTTTATTTCCTTCAGTCTGGTTGTTGTCAAGATCTCCATTTCAGATTTCATGTTGCTGCTCTCTCACACTTGAAAGACTGTGATTACTTCTGCAACTGATTTAAGTTCATTTATAAAGGAGAGTGAAACTTGACAAAAGAGCACCCAATATTTTCACTGAAAGTGTGGACCAGAGGTAATAAGAACCCAATATAAAGTTGAACTTGGATTTTGCTACACTCTCAATGACGCCAAATCATTCTGAAACTGCCTATATTGCCAACCATGGCCTTTAATTTCTTTTGTATTTTTATTGGATATTTTAATTACTTACATTTCAAATATTATTCCTTTTCCCTGTTTCCTCTCTCAAAACTCTGTATCCCATCCGCCCCGCTTCCATGAGAGTGTTGCCCCAACCACCCACTCATTTCTGCCTCCCTACCCTAGCATTCCCCTACACTGCAGCATTGTACTTTCACAGGACCAAGGGCCTCTAATTCCATTGATACTCTCTTTGCCCAATTATTGTTTCGCATATGTGCGTGAGCTTGAAATCATCCACTGAAACAGTTAATAGCCATGTCCTTAAAAATACCCACCATTGCCCCCATTAGCCAGAAAGTATCCCAAATCACCTGGTACAGGAATAAGGTTCTTGGTGCCTGAAAATTTTTAAATGCACTGAATATTTCTAACACACAAACATTTTTGAAGGCGATTAATGAACATTCTCCACATAATTTTTAATTATAGCTTTGACCATATCAACGTTTGATTCAGCATAAAACTGGAGTGTGCATATGTTGAGAATATGCATATTCTGTTATACTTTAATAGAGGTAATTATTAAACCCAGGGACTAGACTTGCTAGGCAGATCCCATAACATTAAGCAAAATCCCAACCTGTCATATGTTTAGTTTATAAAGAGAATTATATTGTTCTCAAAGTCCATCTCATGAATAAGAAAGAGAAAATTTTCTAGATATTTCAGTATTCAATAGTACAGTGCTTTTTTTCATTTTGATTTGTAGTTTGGGGCTGTTTTAATTTTGTTTTTAAGACTTTATTATGGAATGGCCATTTTTACTATGTTGTTTTGCCAATCCATGTGCATGGGAGATCTTTCACTCTTCTGAGGGCTTCTTCAGTTTCTTTCTTCAGAGACTTGAACTTCTTATCCAATAGACCTTTTACAGCTTATTGACTGAGAAGATTGTTGAACACCATATAAAATGGGTATGTTAGACAACATTTATAATTCTAGCACATTGAAGGTAGAGGCAGAAAGATTAGAATTTTAGATCACCCTTGAGTAGGAATAATTTGATGCCTTTACCTTAGAGAGTTGCTCTGCCCCCAACCCTGCATATACATATTTGGCATTTTCAGAACTGTGATGAAATTCTTGAGCTAAACAACTAACTTATAAGAAAGAAAGTGTTTATTTTGTGCAAAATCCAAGCAACTAATTTTATGCTGTGTTGTGGAAAATCTACCAAATAGTTTCTTGGTGTCTGTCTTAATTTTAGTTTGATTGCTATAAAGAACCAATATTATCACTGCAACTCTTATAAAGGACAACATTTAATTTGAGGATGGCTTACAGCATCAGAGTTTTAATCCATTTTCCTAACGGCAGGATTTATGGCAGTTTCTCTTGCATGACAACAACAAAAACAACAACAACAACAACAACAAAAAAAACAGCACAATAGGCTGAATGTTTTTAGTTTAGTGAACTCTGACTAATAATTCAAATGAAGGATACTAATGTCTGGAATTGAGGATTTTCTTTGGTAATTTTGACTCTAAAAGCAAACATCAACCATAAACATCACTTCAAGTTAAAATGACAGGAAAAGATATTCTGAACCCATAAGCCAAACAACCTAAGAAAGAATTGGGTATACTCATTTCAATATCTGAAATAAATAGAATTCAAACTAAAAAATAATTGGAAGAGACATGAAAGGATACTAGATACTCATCAAAGGAAACATTCACCAAGTTGATATTTTAATTCTTAGCATCTCATATTTCAATTTCAAGCAAAACTACCCAAGGTCGTACATGAAACTGTACAACAGCTTAAATCAAATATTTACTCTCACACGTAGATGGCATGTGACTTAAATACCATAAACTCACCAATTAATATGTCATCCTGACAAAAATTAAAAAGAAATGCTAGAGTTAATTGGCATCACAAACTTAATGTACTGAACATATAATTATGAATATTTTAATTGGATAGAAAAGAATGTATCTCATTGGATACTGGGATACAAAGCAAGTCTCAAAAAAATACAAGAAAAATAGAAACAACAGCAATATCTTAGGTTATCATCACAAGTCTCAAAAAATACAAGAAAAATAGAAACAACAAACAATATCTTAGGTTATCATCACAGAGGAAGGTGCAACCTATAGAATAGAGAAAAAATTCCACCACATACATATTTGATAAAGAGTCAATATCCAAAACATTGAAGAGGACATCATGAAAACAAATACTCAAATTAAAACTTGGGACACAGCCCTAAAAAGATGATTGTCAAATAGGAAACTCCAATTTCCAAGTAGTTAAGGTGCTTGTTAACATCATTAGTCATCAGAGAAATGCAAATTAGTATTACCTTGAGGTTTCATCATAAACCAGACAGAATGGCCCTTATCAATAAAATAAATCATTACTCATGGTAGGGAGAATGGGGAATGAGTGATATACTCATCTATTCCTGTTGAGATTGTAAACTTTTACAGTCTTTATAGAAATTATTTTGGTAGGTTCACAGGAATACTGGAATTAGTGGTCCAGTTTTACCACCATAGGGTATGTTCCCATCCTACTACAGAGACATTGACTCGATAATGTTCTGTACTTCTCTATTAACATCACACAATTGGAAACATTCTACATATTCACTAATGCAAATATGAACAAACAAAATGTAGTTCAGTTGCACAGCTGGATATTACTCAGCCAATAGAATGAAGTTAAATCATGTAACTTGTAGTGAGATACAAGCAGTGATTAGACGCCTCCCAAATAAAATATTCTGGGTCAGATGAATTCAGTGAAGAATTCAAAGAAGAATTAACAACAATATGCCTAAAACTAATTCAGAAATAAAAATTGAAGGAACGTTTCATAATTTGATTTATTAGGCCATTATTACCTTACTGCCAAAAACTAAAGAAACATCCAACACAGAAGAAAATTATTAACATAGATGCAAATATTCTCAATAAAATATTTCTAAGGCAAATCCAAGGACATATCAAAAGGATCATTCACCATCATCAAGTGGATTACTACCTAAAGGTTCAAGAATGGTTAAACATACATGAATTGATAACTGACATCATCTACCCCTGAACAGACTAAAAAATAAACCCCATGATTATTTCATTAAATGTAGAAAAACTAACAATATCCACCATTCTTTCATGATAAATGCTTTGGAGAGCTCAAAAACCCAATGGTACTTGCATAAAAATGCAATTAGACTAAGACCATAGTAAGCATCAATGTAAAAGGAGAGAAACTCAATGCATTACACCAAATCAGGAATACAATATGGATGTCCTCTCTTTCCATGCCTATTTTATGTAATACTTTAATCTTTGAGATATCCCTAAGATTATTGAAAGAGGTTCATGGGATACAAGCACTATAGAAAGAAGTAAAATAATTTTATGTGACGATAACATAATTGTACATATAAATTTCCTTAAAGTCTCTATCATAAAAATTTTGTAGCTGTAAAGCCCTTTCAGAACAGTAACCTGAAAAAAATAACTCACAAAAAATCAGTAGACTTCCTATATACAAATAACAAATAAACTATGGTGTTTGAATCAGAATAGCCCCTTTGTACTCCAAAATTTAATCATTTGTTACTAGGGAGTTGACCAACTACAGAGTAGCTTTTTAGTGGTAGGTGAGGTCTTGTTGGAGCGAGTACATCACTGGTGCTGAGTTTTGAAATTTTCTGTTTCTTTCTCAGTTCCTCTCTTTCTCTCTCTCTACCTCTCCCCTGACCTCTTTCTCACACTTTTTGCCTACTGCTTTACAAACAAGACTGTAAAGCTCCCAGTTATATATCCATTCATAAATGACTGCCTCTTAGCCTGATAATCATATACAAATCTTCTAAATGTATAAGGAAGCACCCAATTAAATATTTTCCTTCATAACATTTGCCTTGGTCGTGGTCTCATGATAAAAAGTCAATGGTCTCTTCACAAAAATCAGAATGTAACTAAGGTACAGACTCAGAAAGAAAACAAGAAAATAGTAGCTTTAAAATAAATATTTCAGTCAGAATTTAGGCAAGACTCTATGTCCAACAGTAGTTGGCCAACTTGAAATAAATACTATTTTAGTAGGCTAATCTCTCACAATCTTTTTTGGGGCATTTTTTATACAAAATTTGATTTAATAAATATAGTTTTATTTTTTTTAAGATTTTAAAAATGTACTGCATTTGTTTGTTTTTGTTTTAAAAGACAGTTTTAAATAAAGAACATAAAATTCTATGGACAGGTAAGTGTAGAGGATCTTGTACAATTTGGCAAGGGAAACATGATCAAATATATTGCATGGGAAAAGTTTTCCATACAAGAAAAAGATCCTAGGGTTGTTAGTAACTTTCTGAATAAGAATCCTGTAGGTCAGAAAATAATGACAAATCTTAAATGAGACTATGTAAAATTAACATTTTTGCCCACTATTCAGCTGACAGCAGACAAATGTGTAGAATATACAAAGAAAAAACTACTAATTTAAAAAAATAACCACCAAAAATTGGGTAACATAATGAACTAATAAATTTCATGAGAAAAAAATATATGTGTGGAAAAACGATTTAATCTCATTAGCCATCACTGAAATGTAAATCAATTCTACACTTAAATTTCTTCTTATTTGAATAATCATTAAGACAAAGTAAGAGATAATTTGAGCTCTTGTCAAAATGGAATGGTATTAAGTTAACCTTTTGTGAGATATTAACAATTTTTATCCCACACCCAAAAAAATTATAGGTTATTGCTAACTAATCTTATTTACCCTTCAGAACTTGACAGTAAACCCCTATTTATGAAGGCACCAAATTCTAAAATCACAAAACATGGAGATTGCAATTGTTATTGACCTGAAATATTCTTTCCTACTGACTAGAGTTTATAGTTCTGTAACATAATATTTAGATCACTGGGTGCAGAGTTGGTCATCAACCTGATCCAGGTGTAAACTTTACAATCTATAACATTACTTTCTTGACCAATTGCTCGTTGGTGTAATACCATGAATAATATGAGAGTACCCATTTACATTGTCATAAGAAGTAATTCCTATTCTGCGAGATAGCATAAATTCTTGACCCTATTAATGAGGCCAGTAATTTGAGGATATGTACAGATCTAAATTCACAATAATTCTGAGAGAATTCAAGAAGTATATACAAGCTTAAGCAAGAGAAAATCTATCATGGAGTGGTGAAAGGTGGGGATGAAATGGCATCTCACCACTAGCAGCTGTTAATATTTACTAGCTGCAGGAGAGGGAGTGTCAAAGATCAATTTTCATTTTTGTATTTTACTAGCATGAGGTGTTCAAAATTCAAGAATCAGGTGGCTGTATACAGATGCATAAGTGAGACCTCACTTTAATTACATTAAAATGACTTTGCTTTTATATTTTAGACCTTTAATTTAACTTGAAATCTAGGATCTTGATACTACCAGCAGGTTTTTTGTTGTTGTTGTTGTTTAATGAATTCAAAATTGCAGGGAATTTCTGGTGGTATGTTTTTTATTATGTGAAATCTTAAGTCATTCAAATAAAAGACATTTTGACTTCTTCCTTTCCTATATATTCTTAATTTATCTCCTTCAGTTATCTTATTGTTTGAAGAAATCAAGTACTATATTAAATAAGTTTCAGGAGTGGACATATTTTTCTTGTTCCTGATTTTAGTGTAAATGCTTTGAATTTCTTTCCAATTATGTAGACGTTGACTGTAGGATTACTCTGAATTGCTTTAATGGTTTCAGATATTGTTCTAAGGAACCTGCCTTTATTTCACTTGGTATCTTTGCCTTTCACCTTTTAACATTTAACATTCTTACTTTGTTCTACATTTTTAATGATTAGCTTTCATGGAAAAATTTTGCTTTCTGATCTTACCTTGATATTTTGCATGCTTCTTTTCTCCAGGTAAATATCTGGTTTTTTTTTTTTTTCTAAATTAGGACAAAAGAGTTTTTACTCTCTATAAGTTTCTGAGAATATTTTTTGTTTTTTTATCTGAGTTTCTTCTCCATTACTTTTTCGAAGTTTTGATTTATTTTTTATTTACATTTCAAATGATTTCCCCTTTCCTGGCTCCCAAATCCCGGAAAGTCCCATAAGCACTCTTCCCACCCCCTATTCCCCCATCCACCCCTTCCCACTTCCCTGTTCTGGTATTACCCTACACTACTGCAGTGAGCCTTTCTAGAACCAGGGGCCACTCATCTGTTCTTCTTGGACATCATTTGATATGTGGATTATGTCTTGGGTATTCCAAGTTTCTAGACTAATATCCACTTACCAGTGAGTGCATACCATGAGTGATCTTTTGAGATTGGGTTACCTCACATAGTATGATGTTCTCCAGCTCCATTCATTTGTCTAAGAATTTCATGAATTGATTGTTTCTAATGGTTGAATAGGTCTCCATTGTGTATATATACCACATTTTTTGTATCCATTCCTCCATTGAGGGACATCTGGGTTCTTTCCAGCTTCTGGCTATTACAAATAGGGCTGCTAGGAACATAGTGGAGCATGTACCCTTATTACATGCTGGGGAATCCTCTGGGTATATGCACAGGAGTGGTATAGCAGGCTCATCAGGAACTGACATGCCCAGTTTTCTGAGGAATCGCCAGACTGATTTCCAGATTGGTTGTACCAGCTAGCAACCCCACCAGCAGTGGAGGAGTGATCCTCTATCTCCACATCCTTGCCAACACCTGCTGTCTCCTGAGTTTTTAATCTTAGCCATGCTGACTGGTGTGAGGTGAAATCTCAGGGTTGTTTTGATTTGCATTTCCCTAATGAATAATGATGTTGAACATTTTTTAATATGCTTCTCAGCCATCCAAAGTTCTTCAGGTGAAAATTCTTTGATTAGCTCTGTATCCCATTTTTTAATAGCATTTTTTGGTTTCCTGGGGTCTAACTCCTTGAGTTTTTTTTTTTTTTTTTTTTTTTGTATATATTGGATATTAGCTTTCTATCAGATGAAGGGTTGGTGAAGATCTTTTCCCAATTTGTTGGTTGCTGATTTGTCCTTTTGATGGTGTCCTTTGTCTTATAGAAACTTTGTAATTTTATGAGGTCCCATTTGTCAGTTCTTGAACTTAGAGCATAAGCTATTTGTGTTCTGTTCAGGAAGTTTTCCCCCTGTACCTATGTCCTTAAGGGTCTTCCGCAGTTTCTTTTCTATTAGTTTCAGTGTGTCTGGCTTTCTGTGGAGGTCCTTGATCTGCTTGGAGTTAAGCTTAGTAGAAGGAGATAAGGATGGATCAATTCGCATTCTTCTGCATGCTGTCCTCCAATTGAACCAGCACCATTTGTTGAAAAGGCTATCTTTTTACCACTGGATGTTTGCAGCTCCTTTGTCGAAGATCAAGTGACCATAGCTGTGTGGGTTCATTTATAGATCTTCAATCCTTTTCCATTGATCCACCTGCCTGTCACTGTACCAATACCATGCAGTTTTTAACACTATTGTTCTGTAGTATTGCTTGAGGTCTGGGATACTGATTCCCCCAGAAGTTCTTTTGCTGTTGAGAATAGTTTTAACCATCCTGGGTTTTTTGTTATTTCAGATGAATTTGAGAATTGCTCTTTCTAACTCTATGAAGAACTGAGTTGGGATTTTGATGGGTATGGCATTGAATCTGTATTTTTCTTTTCCGGCAAGAGGACTGTGATACTACCAACAGTTTATTTATTTATTTATTTCTTTATTTATTTATTTATTTATTTGGTGGTAGGTGTTGGGGCATTTTGTTCTAGATTGTTTTGGTTATCTTAGACTCCTCATATATCAATATGGAAGTTAAGATTAATTGTAAATATCTGTAAAGGCACAATTGGAATTTTAATTATGATTAAATTAAATCTGTAGATTGCTTTTGTTAAGATGGCAATTTCACAAATTTAATACTTCTAATCCATGAGAGCTGGCTGTCTTTCTATATGTTAGTATCATTTCAACTTTATTTTCAGTATTTTTTACTTCTTATTTAATAATATTAAGGCAACTGTGAATGGTGTTATTTCCTCAATTTCTTCTTCAGGGTATTTGTTTATAAATTGAAAGGGTAATTGTGTTTATATTTTCATTTGTATTTTATTCCATTGTTTAATGCTTTAAAATTTGTAGGAACAAATTTCTATCTGGTGGTGTCAGTTGTTTTATTGTTCGAAGAACTCAAATGCTGTATAAAATAAGTTTGAGTGGACATACTTCTCTTGCTCCTGATTTTAGTGAAAATGTTTTAAATTCCTCTCCAATTACATTTATTTTTGTTCTGAGATTACTCTAAAATGCTTTAACTGTTTCAGGTATTATTTTAAGGAACCTGACCTTATTTTACTGAGTGTCTTTGAGTTGTACCTTTTCACATTTATTATTCTTACTTTGTTCTGTATTTCAGATGATTTGGTGTCATGGAGAAGGTTTTCTTTCTGATCTTATGTATTTGATAGTCTGCATGCTTCTTTCTCCATAAAAGCATCTTTTCCTCTAACTTAGGATGAAAGATTTTTACTTTACTCTCTACTTTTTAGAATAGTTTTTTTTTTATCTGAGTTTGTTCTCTATTACTATTTTTTATCGCCTTGATTTTTATAGTATTAAAGAGTTTTTGAGCATTCCATTTTTGGATATGCTTTGGATTTAACATTTTCTGTAAATGTGTGATACAAACACTCTACCTTGTCTTCAAGCCTAGATACTTTCACTTCCAGCTGATCCAATCTTATGCTGAGCTTTTCTTTCATTATTATATTTGTATTAAAGTCTTCAAGAGGAAATATATAGTATTCTTACCATGTTAAATCAGATTAAAAACTCTCCAACAGGAAAAACTAAATATATCCTGACTATATTATTTTGGCACATTTATCTAGAGGAGTCTATCCTCATATATAATTGAGATATTTGGACATATTTGTAGAACACAGTTTAGGCAGCACTGTTCATATCTAAGCTATTAAACCAACTTAGGTCTTTAAAAGAGGAGTAAAAAAAGAAAATACATTATTTATAAAATGTAGAAATGGTTTTTACACTACAAAAAACAATGCTATTCCATCAAAATTACAACTGTAAAGATGAGGGGAAAATGGGAAATTATAGTAAAGTATAGGGAAACATGTTCAAAATACCTTACAGTCTTATAGAAAAATATTATTATGTAATCCAATATCAAGCACAATGCATATATTGATAGAAATAATAATAAAATATCTTCAAACTGCATGAAATTTTAGCATTCCATAAAGATAAAAGCCAATTTGACTACTAGTTATGTGGATATAAAATTATCAGGGGTTTTTTGAAGAAAAATCATCATGCCTAGGAATATGAATTACATAAATGCATATTATATTGAAGATCATTTCAGAAATTCAAATTCTACCTCAATGTCATATTAAAAATCTTTTAGTAATTTAAATGTTTTCTATATATTTGTGAAGTTCATACATGTTTATAATGATATATAAGGATATAAACTCCACATTTTCACTTAGTCCCCACAAAATTTCTATCATTTAATACAGGATCGACACCCAATTTCATGAATATTTTAAGTACTCCACTGAATTCTATCAGTGCTGCCCATATATGCTCAATTTAGGGGCTAACCCTTGTGCATGGAACTAATATCACCATTTACATAATTAAAAGGGAATGAGTGTCCCTTCCCAAGAAAATATATACTAAAAATAGCTACTCTATGAAACTCCAGACATCAACACAAATATTAGTTGAAAATTAAACATCTTGCATAAAAGTCGAATTTAATTAATTTCATGTTTACATGCACAAAAATTATGTTACGAAACTCTAGAAAAAATGTACTTCATGTAATTAAACAATCATATTTCATTAGTGCATGAGATAAATGGGTGGCAATTTTTAACAGTGAAACCTAATCTGATCTAAAGTATTTCTGGTTCCATTCTTTGGTATTTTATTATATAAAAACATGGGCTGTGTCAAGTTTTAATGATATATCTTAAGAAATCCGTCCACAATAAGGCTATAACATGTAACTTGTACAGGCACAGCAAGATAAATCTAGATTCACTACATGTATGCACTATTTTTGAACATTTTATATTTAGAAAATTATGTTGTCATTACATTTTTCCCTATACCATTCTCAATTATGTGAACCTCCATTTAAGAAACTACATATTGAGGGAGTATTCAGGTAGGCAACTTATATTATTTGACTGAAAATTTTTTGGAGGGCTTTCTTGATATCCCTGTTCCTCAAGCTGTAGATGAAGGGGTTCATCATGGGAACCACCATAGTGTACATTACTGAAGCCACCACACTTCCCTTGGAAGAACTTAAAATAGATGAGCTAAGGTACACACCAAGACCTGTTCCATAAAATAAGCAAACAACTGACAGGTGAGATCCACAAGTAGAGAATGCTTTATATTTCCCTGACAATGAAGGAACTCTAACAATGGAGGAAATAATTTTATAGTAGGAGTAAAAGATTCCTGAAGCAGGGAGGAAACCACCAATCATGCTGGCAAGAAATATCAATATGTTATTGATAGAGGTACCAGAACAAGCAAGTTTTAGAAGCTCTGGCACATCACAGAAAAAATGAGGGATTTTTATATTAGTGCAAAATTTTAGTTGGGACACCATGAAGCAGTGAACCTGTAAATCCATGAGACTGATACAAACTGACGCTATGACCAAACATCTACACAGACGAGGGTTCAGAATGACTTGGTAGTGTAGAGGGTGACAAATGGCTACCCATCGGTCATAAGCCATCACAGTCAGTAGTAGGCTGTCCATACACCCAAAAAGGAAGAAGAAAGACACCTGAGTTAGGCAGGCTGAATAAGTTATGGATTTGTTAGAGGTGTGCAAGTTTATCAGCATTTTGGGGACTGTGGTGCTGCTGAAGCTCATGTCAGACAATGAAAGAATGAAGAGGAAGAAGTACATAGGACTGTGGAGGTTGGAATCAAAGCTGATGGCCAAGATGATGAGCACATTTCCAAGCACAGTGAGCAGGTATATGAGCAGGAACAGTACAAATAAGATGGGCTGCATTTCAGGGTCTTCTGAGAGTCCAAGGAGAAGGAATTCCTGATTAATTGTTAAATTTAATAGTTCCATGGAGCTAGAATTATTTAAAAGGAAAAAGACCTTTGCAATGTATTAATTTCTATGGGAGCAACTCATTACATACCTATATTTTTGTTATTCAGGAATTCATAATAAATCATTCATACATGCTAACTTAAAGTTTAGACATACATTTTATTTATTGTTAAATCGAGGTGCATGGGCTAGCAACTTTCTCTTCTGTTTAGTATTTATTTTCAGTATTTAAGGCCCATAATTCATGATTTAAATGGATGCCAGTGGTTTTATGCTGTGTAGTCGATGTAAGAACCTAAATTGAATCCCTACATAAATAGGATAAAGAGGGGAGAATAAAGAGAAAATCTGAAAGAAAGGAAAGGATAAAGGATAGAAGGAATGTAGTTAGGAGGGAAGGAGCAAAGGAACTAAGGAAGAAATAATAAGATATGAAAGGAGAAGAGAAACAAAGCAAAGGGAAGGAAAGAGAAGGCAAATGAAGGAAGGGAAAGGAAACAAAAGAAAGGGAATGGAAAGGAAGGGAAAGGAGAGGAGAGGAGGGGGGAGGAAAGGAAAGGAAAGGAAAGGAAAGGAAAGGAAAGGAAAGGAAAGGAAAGGAAAGGAAAGAAAAGGAAAGGAAAGGAAAGGAAAGGAAAGGAAAGGAAAGGAAAGGAAACATAACAAAAATTACAGGGAAGGATAGGGAAAGACAGTACAGGACAGAAAGGAAAAGAAAAGAAGAGAAGAGAAGAGAAGAGAAGAGAAGAGAAGAGAAGAGAAGAGAAGAGAAGTGAAAAGGGATCTCATGGGAAGTCCACCAATTAAGTTAGGCTTTGGTAGGTATTAAGAGACTCCAATCTCTGTTTTCTTTTATTACATATAATGACTTCCTCTTAAATACATTTTCATTTCTACCATTCATAAATAGAATATTATCAATGTTGGTGCTACATGGTTTGAAATTGTGAACTATAATCTGTGAGGTACATAAACTTTTTTCAAAATAAAATTACCTGTCTTGAGCATTTTGATAGTAATGAAAAAATACTAATTCATGTACAATGTAACTTTAGTTATAATTCTCAGTTTTGACAAATTCTTGTAACATTTTCTTAAATTGACTCTTAGAAAAAATTGATCCAGATTTATCATCTTTTGAAACTCTAGGCAAAATATATTTGAGAAGCAAAATATTTTCAAACAATTACTCCATGAATGCAGTAAAAATTTCCCTAACCACACATGATTGGAGAAAGCTCTTTTTCCACCATTTCTATTGGAAAAATATCTACTGAAATAAACTAGTGAAGAATTTATGTCCATTTTATCTTTAAAAAGTATACTAATCTTAAATCCTAGGGTTTATATTCAGCATACAGAGGCTAAAACCTGCTGTAGAGAATTTGCCTAGCAGCTAAAGTCACTTTCTTTTCTTACAGCTATCCAAGAGTTGTTTCCAGCACCCTTTTCAGGTGGTTCACAATAACTTATAACTCAAATACAGGAAGAACTTACACCATATTCTGGTTTCCTTGAGTACCTACACACAACTGTCTTGTACACACAAAATAACATATACTCAAAAATTTTATTAAATTAAAACTTAGAGTCTTCTATCAATTGTTGACAGTCAACTGAAATTTATGTTCTACATGTTTAATATAGTTTATTTTTACATTTTCTAATGTTGTAACTCATATTCATTTGAGAATTAGTTTCTGCATACATGTGAATTTATCAGGTGTAAGAACGTATGTTCAAATGTACATGAATGTATAAACATTTAGCATTGTATTAAATGTTTGATAAACATACATTATTTTTATTGACTTCAAAATTATTCTATACAATTGATACTGAAGGTGTTATTAATTGATTAAGTAAAATGCAAAGCAAAATTTTTCTTTCTCTTTTTGGATGATAAACAAAAGAAATTTCATTAGACAACATGCCAAAGTGTACATTATTTTGCTTTTCTCAACTGCCTTCCCTAGCCTTTCCGGCCCACATTTTCTGCTGACTCCTACCTCACAAAATTCATTCTGCATTTAAATATAATAACCAGAGGAGAAAATATTGCATTTGTTCATTTGATTTCTCATTGCCATTTAGCTTTCAATCCTGCTGCAGTAGTTTCTTCTAATATGTAAAGACATGATTTGACTTAATGTCTCAGTGAAACTCAATAATATGTACAATTAATGTGGAGTAATCATTGCAAATTCCCAAAATATTTAATTTTGCTAAAAATACATGTAATAATTAACAGAACATTTCAAACATGAGTAATTCAATAGGTATGCTAATTAAATCTATTGCACAATAACAGGACATGAGACTCATGATTACATTCAGTAATTTTAGATAAAAATTATCTTCAAATATAGTTTGAAGTAAAGACTGCTGAAATGAAATTTACATAAATGAAGTTATCTGTCCATTATATGTTTTTTGAAATTTTTGTTATCATTTTTTATTTCCAACTTAGAGGGTGCAGATGACTACATTTATGAAGATAACTTCAGATATACTTCATTGTTAAGATGTTATAGAAGGTAAAAGAATAAATTTTAAAACTTAGCTTTCCTGAACTTTTTTCTTCTTTTTTCTTACATTCAGTGTATAAGACTCAGAATAATAAACATTTGCATAATTGAAGACTACATCTATTTTTAACATTTTTCATTCTCCTTAGATGTTACAATGTTATACAACACTAAAACTTTGATATTGTTTTGTAAATTTGTGTATTCTCTCATTTTATTTATCATTATTAACTTCTGTGTGCTGTGGTTATAAAGGAATGTGATTCTACCAAATAGAAATAGATGTAAGGGAATAAGGACTTCAAGGCCAACCTTAGTGATAAAGTGAACTCTGTTTTGTTCTCAAAATGCCAACAAAAGCAAGGGAATGCATGTAAGAAAATATACCTTTATATGAACAAAAGTAAAATGGACTTTGCAAGTGGTGCAATTCAGCCATTGGAGACTTGCTTAGAATGTGTTGAGAATAAGATTAGATGTACAGTCCTAAAAATAATAACAATAAAAATATCAATAATGTAACGAAAATATCATGAGCAAATTGAGCAAAATGAGTAAATAAAAGAGCAAATTGAAGTATCAAATAACAATATTTTGCTGACTGTAATAGTGCCTTTCTTTTTAATATATGACTCTACTTAACTTCATCTCTCATTTATGTAAGTCACAATCTAGTTATCATGATTTTCAAATCTACTCACAATTATAACATCTGGAATAAGGTTATATGGGAAAACTGAATTTTAATAATAATACTGATTTACCTGGTGTCACACTGGTAACCCACAACATATGAGCTGAAAAGTTATATTTTATTCAATCACTTTGATTAAAAGTAAAACTCTAGCTAATAAAAAGATACTGGATTAAATTTATTTAAATAATAATTATTAAGTTCTATACAAATAACTTCATCAGTTTCCAAAAATTTACATGCTATAAAAAGAAATTTTAGATATAGTTAGAAATTTTCTAGTATACTCAACCAATGTTGATTTTAATATGTGTGTGAAAATGTTTTGTACATCAGAGATCACCTTTTGGTATTCATCTTCTGAGAGAGAGAGAGAGAGAGAGAGAGAGTCTCATGGATTCTGGATCTTACTTGAGTTATATTGGCATGCTAGTCAAACCCCAAGATCTGCCTAACTCAATTCACCTAGTCGTAAGTTTATAGACATACACCAACATATCTATCTTTTTTTTATCACTGCTGGTAGCTCATCTCAGGAGCTCAAGGTGATGATCTCACCACAGATTCACCCTCTTCCAATCCCTCTAACAGTTCTTTGGTTCTTGATATTTATTTACTATGATTACCTTCATCTTATTTTTATAAACCAGGTGTTTGGTGTTTTTAATAAATAGAAGATAGATTAAAGAGGCACCAATTTCTTGTTGTGGTTGAAAACAGTCAACTGAAGTTAGAATCTACAAGGTATAAAACTAACGAAAATTTGATTATTCTCACATTAACTAATATATAAACACATAATAATAATGAATAAAATAAACTTCATAGCACTTTGTGATAAAATTTTGCTTATTGATTCGTTTGTCCCACTGATTACTCCACAACATATATTTATATCATTCTGGTACTAACAATGTAATAACCCCATCTCTCTTTCATGTGTTACATAAATTAATACTTACTAGGCTGTGAATTATTTCCACCTGAAAATGACCAGAGGTGACTGATACACTCTTTCACTCTTGCCAGGTGTGTGATGATGGCCCAGTTTCTGTATTCAGGACTGGTAGGAAAACAATGAACCATGGTACTACACATGTGGCTGGTATGTAAGGAGATGGAAACATACATGTAAGTTACTTTGGATCGGAAATGTTAAACTAGAGCTGGAACAGAAAATAGATATTTATTAGCTTTTGAGGCTCAATTCACAGAGCTAATAATTACACTTCAAACTATTCAAATCTCTAAGGATCTCTTATAGTAATTTAGTAGAGAAAGGACAAAAGTAAATGTACTGTATTGTCCGTCCAATCTCATGTAGAAGTTTAATTGTACTGTTCTGACCTCCAGGTTGTAGAGATATTGCAAAACTAATACACATACTTTCAATTGAATGAAGTAGTATGATGTTTGATATTTGCAATTTTATTGAACACTTAATGTAATTTGTAGATACTTAAATTTTCCACATCAAGTATCTGATACAGTTTGTTTTTTTTTTCAATTGTATCTATGAGAAGAAATTTTGTCTTTTAATTTCTGTTCCATGAACATACTTTCTTTATTAATTAATGTCAAGAAAGTATGACATTTTCTAGTCAGATTCAAATGGTTGAGTTTCTGAATGCTATTCAACTTAATTCTTCTCTCTTCTAATAACATTTTCGCCTTTTTTCTCTTTGCCTCCCTGCCATGCTACTTCATTAGCACCTCATTACATATAAGGGACTGTTTTTAAACTTGAGATCTTTTGCCTCACTCTACTGGGAAGTGGGTGTACGGTGGTAAAAGGTTTTATAAATCTCTATGTTTAACACCTCAATCTTTGGAAAAATGTCATTAGTATATACAGTGTAATGATGGAGACTTAATGAAAATTATCTTCAACTGAATATTCAGTTCTTTTCTGAGATGTACTAAAATAAAATTCTATGAGTGAATAGCAGACAGGTTGAATTTTAGTTTATGGACAAGAAAAAGAATCACACAGGTATTGGATTAAACAGGGGAAAACTATAATAACTATACTTGCATGTAAAATTTTAGAGGGTAAATATTATGGAGTCCAAATGACAGGACTACATATACACATACACAAAAATATATACACATAGTACTGCATATACATGAACACATAACATATACAGTATCAATGTAAACACAAACACCTATACACATATATATATGAAAAGAAATATTAAAATTGAAATATCTTTAAATGAATATGCAATAGAAGCATGAGATACTGAACAGAGTTATTTTTGTTAGGAACTGTGATCTAATACTATATGAAATCCAACGTTAGTCTATAAAGAAACAAGGAAAATGGAGTATGACAATAGATTTAAGAGTAGATAATAAGTGAATTCAATAAATGGGACCTTGCTACCTGGACTTCTTTTACCATCTTTTTTCCTAAGGTGATTTCCAATGGTCATAATTGACTTGAAAGATTGCTTTTACACAGTACCCTAATATGAACAGAATAGGGAAAGGTTTTATTTGTCAGAACCTACTTTGAATAATAGTTGTCTACCAAAAAAATTACCACTGGAAGGTACTTCCACAGAGCTGAATGGATTTTCTTAGCTTACAGAGAATGTTAATATAGTCCAACTTTATGTCAGTATTTTCTACAGTAACTCTTAGAAATAATCCACATGCAAAACTTTCAATCTATCATTGATCATTATATGGATGACATTATGCTAGCTGATTCTGACAATGATGGTTTATAGAATATGTATAAGGTAGCACAAAAAATTCTGCTATGTCTGGGGTTATAGATTGCTCAATAAAAATACAAAGAGGAGATTCATTTACTTATTTTGATTATAAAATCATGTGAACAGATAGTTTGTTCAAAAAGGTGCAGTTCCATGGGGACCAATTGCAAACAGTAATTTATTTTTTAAACTAATGGGAGGGATGAACTGGCTAAGGCCTACAATAGCAATAAGTATATATTAAGTAATTTGTTTTAAACATTTCAAGGAAAATCAAATTTAAACAGTCGAACATGTCTAAGATTTGAAGCAGAAAATGATTTATTCTTGAAGAACTAAGACTGCAAGATGCACATATGAATTGAATTGATCACAAACTTGCTTGTATTTTGGTCATTTTGACTTCAATGCATTCTTCTACTGGACTCATTATGCAAAGAGAAAGTAGCATTGTGGAATGGACTTTCTTTGCTCAGAAACATAGTAAAAAATTGACAATTGAGTTAGTTATAAAATGTAGAATAAGATTATTCCAATTATCAGGAACATATTCAGCCAAAATTGTAGTACCTCTTACACGTGATGAGATTATGTCACTATGGTTGATTAGTGGAGATCGGCAAAGAGCTTGGTGTAACTACTTGAGTGAAATTAATAACAATTATTTGAAAAACCCTTGTATATACTTCAAAAAACTAATAGAATTCTTCTACATACCACAATGAGTTCACCAATTTCAGAGACATTGTGTACAGAAGTAAACAAGATGAGAGGATGGCAGGCTATAAATCAGACAGAATTTGCAAGTTATATAAAACTCTTTATACCTCAATTCAAAATTTGGAATCATATGCAAATCTTATCATATTTTTTAGATTTAGGTATTATCCTGAAACTCTTAACATAATCATTGATTGATTATATGCAGAAAGAGTTGTTTTACATGCAGAGATTGTTGAATTTGTACCTGATAAATCAAAATTTGCCTTATAGTATATACAATTGTAATCAATAACAACAACAAAAATAATGATAATAATAATAAATTTATTTTTTGTCTTTTCTTGATATATTTTTAATTTACTTTTCTGGGTCCCCACTCCCCGCAAGTCCCATAAGCCCTTTTCCCTCCCCGTGTTCCTCCATCTACCCCTTCCCACTTCCCTGTTCTGGAATTCCCCTATACTCTTGTACTGAGTCTTTCCAGAACCAGGGGCCACCCCTCCATTCTTTTTGGACATCATTTAATATGTGGATTATGTCTTGGGTATTCAAAGTTTCTAGCCTAATATCCACTTATCAGTGAGTACATACCATGATTGGTCTTTTTAGACTGGGTTACCTCACTTAGTATGATATTCTCCAGCTCCATCCATTTGTCTAAGAATTTCATGAATTCATTTTTTCTAATGGCTGAATAGTACTCCGTTGTGTAAATATACCACATTTTTGTATTCATTCCTTCATTGAAGGACACCTGGGTTCTTTCCAGCTTCTCGCTACTACAATTAGGGCTGCCATGAACTTAATGGAGCATGTGTCCTTATTGCATGCTGAAGAATCCTCTGGATATATGCCCAGGAGTGGTATAACCGGGTCCTCAGGAAGTGTCATGACCAGTTTTCTGAGGAACCGCCAGACTGATTTCCAAAGTGGTTGCATCATCTTGCAATCCCACTAGCAGTGGAGGAGTGTTCCTCTTTCTCCATATCTTCGCCAACACCTGCTGTCTCCTGAGTTTTTGATCTTAGACATTCTGACTGGTGTGAGGTGAAATCTCAGGGTTGTTTTGATTTGCATTTCTGAAACTAATAGAAAGGAAACTGGTGAAGACCCTTGAGGACATGGGTACAGGGGGAAAGTTCCTGAATAGAACACCAATAGTTTATGCTCTAAGATTAAGAATTGACAAATGGGACCTCATAAAACCACAAAGTTTCTGTAAGGCAAAGGACACTGTCAAAAGGACAAAACGTCAACCAACAGATTGGGAAAGCATCTTCACCAACCCTAAATCCGACAGAGGGCTAATATCTAATATATACAAAGAACTCAAGAAGGTAGAACCCAGAGAACCAAATAACCCCATTAAAAAGTGGGGTACAGAGCTAAACAAAGAATTTTCACATGAAGAACTTTGGAGAGCTGAGAAACACCTTAAGAAATGTTAAGTGTTTTCTATACAACCCAATTTCATTATCTCCTAGTAGTAACCCAAGGGATGGATACTAAAGGAAATGACATCTGACATTTGGAAGTTTTCCATTTCTTAGAATTTGGAAATATATACACTATAACTTTCACATATACACATCAGGCTTGGATAAGCAACTGCTTTAAGTTCTGAAAAGTCTGACTGCATCATCACACACTAATTGTAAATAATAGCAGCTATGTGAATTCCAATAAAATTCAAAACTAATAATGCTTCTGTGTATGTATACAATAAAGTAAAACGATTATTTGCATATTATTATATAAAGCATGATAAACTATAACACACAATCCCACATGACAAGCAGTTGTTGGAAGAGTCAATAATACTTTAGAAGAGATGCATATTAAACAGAAGGAGAGAGTAAACACCCTGGGTGCATATTAAATAATGCCTTCTTAACTCTAAATTTTCTTCATGTTGTTGAAAAAGGAACACTAGCAGTTGAGAAACACTGGGTTATCAAAAAAAAAAACACACAACAGAACACATCAAAAGAAAACAAAAGAAAAATGAGCAACTGAGCTAATATAATGATGTGTTGGCTGGCATTAGAATGGAAATCTGCAATACTTTTAATACGGGAATGTGGTTATGCTCATGTATCTTCAGAAAATGAGAAAATATGGTTACCAACAACACTTATAAAGATTAGATCTGACTTATCTGATTAGATCTGGAAGGGGAAAACCTCTTATCAGCTGAAGCTTGAATTCCTTACCAAGCAAATAAACGAGTCTGAGTCACTTCCACAAACTAATTTCTGTTTCTCTTACTGATTTCTCCAAAATATACATGGTTATCAGCTTCAAAATGTCTCACCAAAAGGAATCATCACACAGAGACTGGAAAACACATAGATGTGGCAAACAGCACAGATGCTGGACAACAACACATAGATTGGATTGTCAAAACATAGACTTAATAAAAACAGAAATTGGGTAATCAATGTTACAGCTAGGTTTTTTTTGTTGTTGTTTTTGTTTTTTAGATTAACCACATTTTCAATGTCTGAAAATAGGAATTCTTTGACCAAATTCAGCATGAAGCAATTTAGAATAATGTCATCCTAATCTCTTAAATTGGGATGAATGAGTTTGTTTGACAGATATGGTTAGTGTCATATAGGATGACATGTTTAAATTGATATATGCATATATATATATATATATATATATGTGTGTGTGTGTGTGTGTGTGTGTGTGTGTGTGTGTGTGTGTGTGTGTGTATTTTTATTCTATATTGACAGAATAAGGTTGTTTTATTTGAATTATTGTGTATTGATAGAAATTAAAGGGTATTTTGTTTGAGTTAGTGACCACTAACAGGAATTTAAGGCTGTTGTGTTTGAATTATTATATATTAGTCAAAATTTATGTTTGTTTTCTTAGACTACATTTTACATGATCCATTTATTTAAATTATGCTGTAAATTCTTTTTTATGCTTCTTGTAATTAATTTTCTTTTATGTAGATAGTTATTGTTAGGGAAAAAACAAGTTTTAAACAAAAAGGGAAACATGAAGTAGAAACTTCTGGTTGTATCATGTGAAACAGACTCACATGGTGTTTTGCTGAGGCTAGACCTGTGTGGACAGATGGAATGTTTGGAAAGAGAATAGATAGTATTCAATAGACATTGATAGTGCCCCACTTTGATAACTAACTGTGCAATGCTTTATTATTTTCCTGTATTCCTGATCTTCATTAAGTTGAAAGACACATGACAGAATACTTCTCCAGGCATTACAGCTCCTTACACTACTGAACTGGATTGCTGGTATCCTGACAAAAGACATTGGGATCTCCACAAAGAATTATTTCTAAATAGGTAGACTTCTCCATGTCTTACTTAGCATATTTTCTACTCTACTTTTGGATGGTGGGCTAGAAGGGGCTTTGTAGCATTTGAAAATGCTTGTTGTACTTTATTTTGAAAATCTAAGTCTACAATTGGGCCTTTTCCTTTAAGAGTGAACATGCCTCTAAAGAACAAAGTCAAGTGGTCCACACAATGTGAGAATCATCACTAAGTCCTGGACTTCCATAATGCTTGTCATGGCATTTATTGTTCTTCCAGGTGGGCATAATGACCAAGGTAATACTTATTCAAAAATGAGCAACTAATATCATATTTAACTAATATCATTTAATTGATATGATTTAACTAATATCATTCTAAAAATATGCAATATCTTTGTTTTATACTTTCCCAGGCCTAAGTCACCAGAGTTTTAGTTTCCTGTCTCTGTTTCACTTGCCCAATGTGTAATCTGGGTCTAGGACCTGAAAGAAAATTAAGTATAATAGAGTAGAATGCTAAGCCTTAGGAAGGTCTCTTAAGCAAAGTAATTTAAACTTAACACATACAGGGGAAATATCTAATGTCTCATAGAATTCAAAGTTTGTGAGGATATATTTTATAAACTATGATGGAACTTTTAATTTCAAGACTTAGGGAATCTCTTTTCAAAGACCTGCTATTTGATTGCACCAGTAGTTAACCTCCACAGAAGATGAATACCTTAGATGAGAGTTCATACATGCCTTTTGCATGTTTAAAGCACCAGATAAATGACAATAAGCCATGACCATACTTTGTTAAGTTTGAAGACAAATATTTCATTTTAGATATTACAAAGAATTCAGCCAAAGCATATGGAAAGGTCTAGTCTGAACCAGAACAAAGGAAGAGGGTGCAGGTGGTATGGAAGGAGAGGAAGTAATAGCCAGTGGGACAAATAGATGGACCCAAGAGATAGATGAGAAACAAGAGGCCAAGAGGAAGCCTGTCACTGAGGACATAACCAAAATAACAAGTGTTTATTGGAATGAAGAGCTTTGGAAAGGAAAGCAAAGCCCAGTCACAGGGCTGGAAAAGTTTAGGCTGGATGATAAAGACTTGGAAGAGTCAGAGATATTGAGAGAGACAAGTCCAATTTTTGGCAACCTGGCAATAAGATGATAATAATTCATTCAGCCTTACAATGAGTAAAGAATCAAAGTTCTAGAAGCCTTTAGTATATTAGTTATTTATTTAATCAATTATTTATTAACTTACTGTACTGTAGTTTTTTGTGTATGAGTGTCTATTTTGTCTATTTCTTAGTTTGTTTTTATGGTCAAATTCCATGCAAACATGTTCCAATCATAAAACAAGTTACTAAGTTTATTCACTTGTCTCACAATGTATGTCCAATAGATTGAATGCCATATCTTAAGTGTCAGTGGTACCATCTTTACCCAATAATCAATATTTTTGATACCATAATGAAACAAAAAGAAAGAAACTATAGTCTCATGTCAATGAATAACAGCATTTATTTGCACATGCAGTGAGAGGCAGCCTCTCTCCAATGGGAAATATAGAAGTCTATAGGGGAAAAATCTGGCTCAGACACTCTATAGGGGTAGTGGAGTACTTTTAGAAAAAGGATTTTTAAATTTTTTATTTAATATCTTCTTCATTTACATTGCCAATGGTAAAACCTTTCCCGATTTCCCCCCTCCCAAAAGCTCCCCTCCCCAAAGATCCCCTATCCCTCCTCCCATTCCCTGCCTCCATGTATATGCCCCTCTACCCGAATTTGAGGGAATTGTGAAGGCTACAAGAGGATGCATGGTTTTATTGTCCTGGAATTATTTGATTCATGGAAATGTATGTGTTATAATATCCAGAAAAACTCTCAATTACCAGTGATGGAGAAACCAAGGTATTTCATGACAAAAACAAATTTATACAGTATCTTTCCACAAATCAGGAACTTCAAAGAATAATGAATGGAAAACACCAACAAAAGGAAGGAAACTACACACTTGAAAAAGTAAGAAATTAATCTTTTAACAAACCAGAAAGAAGGGAGACACACAAACATAACTCCAACTCTAATAACAAAAATAACAAGAAGCAACAATCACTTCTTAATATGTCTTAATATCAGTGGATGCAATTCTCCAATAAAAATACATAGACTGACAGACTGGATACATAAGCAGGACCCAATATTTTGCTACCTACAGGAAACTCACCTCAGGTACAAGAGAGACACTATCTCAGAGTAAAAGGCTGGAAAACAATTTCCCAAGGAAATGGTCCCCAGAACCAAGTAGGTTTAGCAATTCTAATATCAAATAAAATTGTCTTTCAACCTAAAGTAATCAACAATATAAGGAAGGACACTTACTACTCATCAAAGGAAAAACACTATCAAGATGAACTCTCAATTCTGAACAGATATGCTCCAAATACAAGGTTACCCACATTCATAAAAGAAACTATACTAAAACTCAAAGTACACATTGCGCTCCACACAATAATAGTGGGAGACTTTAACACTACACTCTCATTAATGGACAGATCAGGAAAACACAAACAAAATGGTGAAACTAACAGTAGTTATGAACCAAATGGATTTAACAGATATCTATAGAACATTTTATCCTAAAACAGAAGAATTTACCTTCTTTTCAGCACCTCATAGTACCTTCTTCAAAATTTACCATAAAACCAAACAGTCACAAAAGAGTTACAACACAGAACTCAACAAATATAAGAAGATTGAATTAATTCCATGCATCTCAGATCACCACGGACTAAGGCTGGTCCTCAATAACAAAAGCAAAACAAAACAAAACAAAAACCCACAAAAAACAGATAGCCCACTGATCAACATTCTACTCAACAATATCTTGGTCAATAAAAAAATCAAGAAATTGAAGTCTTTTTAGAATTTAATCAAATCAAAAGCACAACATACCTAACCTTATGGGACATAATGAAAGCAGTGCTAAGAGGAAAACTCATAACACCGAGTGCCTTGTAAACAAAGAATATAGAAAATAAAAATATTAAAAAAAATAAAAGAAAAAGAAAAAGAAACTGGAAAGACCATATACTAATAGCTTACCTGCACAGCTGAAGGCTCTAGAACAAAAAGAATCAAATACTCCCAAGAGGAGTAGATGGTGTGAAATAATCAAACTCAGGACTGAAATCTGCTAAGTAGAAACAAAGAGAACTACACAAAGAATCAACCAAACCAGGAGTTGGTTCTTTGAAAAAAAAAAAAAGGAGATAGATAAGCCCTTAGCCAAACTAACCAGAGGGTAGAGAGACAGTAACCAAATCAGCAAAATCAGAATGAAAACGGAGTCATAACAACAAACACTGATGAAATCCAAAAATTAATAATAATAATAATCAAATTCTACTACAAAAGTCTATCCTTAACAGAAGTGGTAAATCTAGATGAAATGGACAATTTTCTAGAAAGATACCAGGTATCCAAGTTAATCAGGATCAGATAAGTGATCTAAACAATCCCATTACTCCTAAAGAAATTGAAGCAGTCATTAATAGTCTCCCAACCAAATAAAGCCCAGGACCAGATAGCTTCAATGCAGAGGTCTACCAGACCTTCAAAGAAGACCTAATACCAATACCCTCCAAACTATTACACAAAATAGAAACAGATGGAACGCTTCTTAATTTGATTCATGAAGTCACAATTAATTTAATACCTAAAACACACAAAGACTCAAAAAAGTAAGAGAAATTCAGACCAATTTCCCTTATGAATATCAATGGAAAATACTCAATAAAATTCTTACCATGAATTTTGAATCCAAGAACACATCAAAATGACCAACTAACATCATCAAGTAGGTTTCATCTCAGGGATGTGGGGATTGTTCAATATATGTAAATCCATCAATGTAATCCACTATATAAACAAACTCAAAGAAAAATAGCACATGGCCATTTCATTAGATATTGAGAAAGCATTTAACAAAATCCTATACATCTTCATGATTAAAATCTTGGAAATATCAGAAATTCAAGGCCCATACCTAAACATAGTAAAAGCAATTTACAACAAACTATTAGCAAATAGCAAACTGAATGCAGAGAAACTTGAAGCAACCCCACTGAATTCTGGGACTAGATAAGGCTGTCCATTCTCTCCCTATGTGTTCAATATAGTATTCAAAGTCCTAGCCAGAGCAATTAGACAACAAAAGGAGGTCAAATGGATTCAAATTGAAAAGGAAGAAGTCAAAATATCACTATTTGCAGATGATATGATAGTGTACTTAAGTGATGCCAAAAATTCCACCAGAGAAGTGCTATATCTGATAAACAACTTCAGTCAAGTGGCTGGATAAAAATTAACACAAACAAATCAGTAGCCTTCCTATACTTCCTATACTTTGCCTGCCTTTTTGTAATTGCTTTCTCCTCACAAGTAGAATTGAGGCCTTACTTTGGCCCTTTGTCTTGGTAACTTTTCGAGTTCTGTGGTTCATATCCTGGGTATTTTTTATTTGTATTTTCTTAACTAATATCCACTTATTAGTCAATACAGACTTTTCATGCCCTTTATCTTAAGGATAAAGAGGCTGAGAAAAAATTAGGGAAATTACACCCTTCACAATAGTCACAAATAATACAAAATATTTTGAAAACAGTTTTGCTTTCCTGAGTTTTTTTGTTATTCTAAATAAATTTGGAAATTGTTCTTTCTAACTCTCTGAAGAATTGAGTCGAAAATTTGATGTGGATTGCATTGAATCTATAGATTGCTTTAGGCAAGATGAACATTTTTGCTTTATTAAACCTGCCAATCCATAAGCATGCAGTCACAGATCAAAGATAACTACTACACAGAATACCTTACATAGGCATAATTTGCAAAATTAATTTTATAGGAAGGGATAAATTTTTACTCACTTTAATGGCCAAGCATTGATTTGTAGCCATGTGTTACTGCCTTCAACTACTCTATAATTATGAATCTTTGTTTGTGTGCCCTTTTAACTCTGGTGCTTTTGGTAGACATGTTTTCAGTCTCCCTGATTAATGTTCTATTGATGAATTGTGTTTTATTAATGAACTGACCCTATACAGAGGCACTGAAGTACCACATTTCTTCTTTGAACTGGTTCAAATTCTCATAGATTACAACTCCTACAACAACATCAATAATTCTTTATTAATGTGATGAGTAACCTACAAAATATGATTTCTATGACAAGAATCCTATGTCTTAGTCACAGATTATCTCATGCTTATTAAATATGTCTTATACTGTAAGTAAACAGCCTTTTCTATATGGGGAAACTCATTTCTGTATAGTTTATCTGTAGTATGGGGCAGTAATTGGAGTGAACTTCAGCTCTTCTGTGGTTTATTCTTGACAAAGTAGAATCGCTTCATTGATGTATGCTGTGATCTGCCACATGCTGAATAGTTTCATCTACAGCCCATTTTTTATCAGAGTTGCCTCTTGTCCATTGTAGATCAAAAATATCAGAACTAAATTTATACTGAAACCTGAAAGTAAAAATGTATGAAGATAAATATCCTGTGTCCTTTTGGTCATACAATACATGCCTAATTTACATTCTTCTGAATGTATATGTAATTATGCCTTCATGTACTTAAAAAATTAAATTCCATATGTATATCAGGTTTCTAATGGAAATTTTCAGTATTTAAATTGATATAAATTATGGCTCCTAAATTGATAAGATTTTTCCTAACTAATTTTGGAAGGGAAATAATTCTTTTAAATTTATTTTTTACTCTTTTTTAAAGTCCAGGCTTTATCCCTCATCCAAATCCACATTCTGAAAGTTACACATCCCATAACTCACATCCCCTGTGTCCAAGCAGCCCTCACCTGCCTACTCCCACCCAAGTATACCTCCACACTCTCTGAGGCCTCAATTCTCTTGAGGGTTAGGTGCATCCTCTCTGACTGAGTCGACATCTAGCAGTCCTCTGTTGTATGTATTCAGAGTTTCACATCAGATGGTGTATGTTGCCTGTTGGTGGCTTAGTGTCTCAGAGATTTTGGGGGTCGAGGTTAGTTGAGACTGCTGGTCTTCCTATGTGGTTGACCTCATCCTCACCTTTGTCCAGCTTTTCTCTAATTCAATCATGGGGGTCACCTGCTTCAATCCATTGTTTGGGTATAAATATCTACATCAGACTCTCACAGTTGCTTGTGGAGCTTCTAGGAGGGCAGTCATGCTGGGCCCCTATTTGTAAGCACACCAATTTTGTTCTTGCAGTTTATTCAGACAAAACAGTAGTGGGTCAGTGTTTTCAACTGTGGGATGTCAATTCTATCCTTCCACTTGATGCCCTGTCTTTCTATTGGAGGTGGACTCTCCAAATTCTTCTTCCCATTGTGGTTCATTTTATCTAAGGTCCCTCTCTTTGAGTCATGAGAGTCTCTCACCTCCAAGGTTTCTGCAACGTTCTAAAGAGTCCCCACCTCCTACTTCCAGAGGTTTCCTGTTTCAATTATTTCTGCTGGTCCTCAGGGATTGACTCCTGTTCTCCCCACCCAATACCTGATCATGCTCACCTCTTTTCCCCGTTTTCTTTCTCACCCAAATCCCTTTGCCTGCCTTTTTGTAATTGCTTTCTCCTCACAAGTAGAATTGAGGCCTTACTTTGGCCCTTTGTCTTGGTAACTTTTCGAGTTCTGTGGTTCATATCCTGGGTATTTTTTATTTGTATTTTTTTAACTAATATCCACTTATTAGTCAATACAGACTTTTCATGCCCTTTTGTGTCAGAGTTACCTCACTAGGGATTATATTTTCTAGTTACTTCCATTTGCCTGCAAATGAGTTAGCTTTCATTCTTAATACTTGTGTAGTATTCCATTTTATAAATGAACCACATTTTCTAAATCCATTCTTCTGTTGTGGGATATCTGGGCTATATCCAGGTTCTGGCTATCACAAATGTAGCTGCAATGAACATAGATAAACACATTTCCCTGTGGCATGAAGTGGCGTCTCTGTATAAATGCCCATGAGGAAAAAAAAATCTTAACAATAAAAGAAATTCTGTGAGAATCATTATCCCTGACCTCAAACTATACTGCAGAGCAATAATGATAAGAACTACATGGTATTGGTACAAAACCACAAATGTTCATGAATAGAATAGAATTGACAACCCAGAAATTAAAACACTCACTTGCAGACACTTGGTTTTGACAATGAAGGCAAAAATATACAGTGAATAAAAAAAGCATTTTCAATAAATATTGCTGGTTAAACTGGCTGTCTGTACATAGAAAAATGAATAATAGGCCCATATTTGTCACCTTGTACAAAGTTCAAGTCCAAGTGGATCAAGGACCTTACATAAAACCAGATACACTGAATCTGATAGAAGAAAAGGTTGGAAAGAGCCTCATAATCATTGGCATAGAAATAAATTTTCAATGCCTCAAGCTATTGAAAACAACAAGAATTGATCAATGGGACCTCATGAAACAGGAAAGGTTCTGTAAGGCAAAGAATATAGTCAGTAGAATGAATAGTCAACATACAGATTTAAAAAAAAAAACACTTCAGTAAACACACAACCAATAAAGGACTAAAGTCTAAAATATATAAAGAACAGAAGGCACTAACCACCAAAACACCTAACAACCCAATACAAAAATGGGGTATAGATGTATAATGAATTCACAACAGAGAAATCTCAAGTGGCCAGGAAACACTCAAAGAAACAATGAAAGTCCTTAGTGATTAGGGAAATGAAAACAACCCTGAGATTCCACTTTATACCAATCAGAATAGATGCGATCAAAACCTCAGGTTACAGCAAATGTTGGCAAGGTTGTGGAGAGAAAGAAACACTCCTCCATTGCTGTTGGGATTGCACATTGGTACAACCTCACAACCTCACTGGAAATCATTGTGGAGGTCCCTAGGAAAATCGGAAATAGATCTTCTTGAAGATTCAGTTATACCACTCTTGGGCATATACCCAGAAGGGAATTAATCTTTACCTCAATTTGATACTATTCTTGTTTTCCTATTAAAATATTTAATATGCTATTTAAATGGCAAAAAATATGAGCATTGATATTGTTACTGACATTTATTCTCATAATTTGAAATATGTGATTTCATCATAAAAATCATTTTTTTTTCATCTTTCCATTTTGAGATTATTCTTTCATTATATTCCTCCTTTTTCTTTCCCACTCTGAGACCTCCCATATAACTCTGTTCCCATCCTTTAAATTCATGGATTATTTTCTATTTGATTATTATTGCAAATATGAATATATTGGTTGAAATGATTATATTTAAATATTTACATGCTGAAAGGATTGTATTTTGAAAAATTTACATAAATACCCACTCACATTTTCATTACTACAAATATACTTATATACAATTTATATGCATATATATATGCATATTTTTAAAACATCATAATAAATTCAGCCTGTATAATGTTACTCACAAGTTACTTGTACATATATTTATTTTTCTTCAGGGCTAGTTATTTGGCAGTAGTGATTTTTTGGGCTCCAAGATTTCTCAATAGTCTATAATCATAGGAAACTCTTCGTAGTTTGGCATGTCATCCTTTCTTATCTCCTATTTTTGAAGTCATGTTGAAATGACTTTATGTGTGTAGCTTCTAATATTACTAGAAAGCACATTCTCACAGTCTCTGATACTTTGGCTCTCATAATCCTTCCCTTCTTCTACAATGTTCCCTGAATATTAGGTTTAGAAATATTTTTATGTGTATATATTGGAATTGGGTTTTACATCTGATATTTGTTTGGTTATGATTTCTAGTGCTCTACTCTGTCAGTTAGAAAAGGAAGCTTTATAAGGATTTAGTAATATATTTATAAGTAGGTATAAGAACAAATATTTACAGATTAATGTTAGATATTATGCTAGTATAGTAAATTAATGGTTGTAGATTCTTCTCCACTTCCATGGATCTTGAGTGCATTATACAAGCTTCCAAAAGAGGTAGGAAAACAACAATTCTTTCCAGCTATGCCCCCTATGAGAGTCATCAACCACAATAATGAACAGCATGGCATGACAACATTCAGGGTACAAAGGTGGCACAGATATCTTTGAACTAACCACATTTTACTTTTCGAACTTAAGACCTGCTTGACAAAAAGGAATGATATTCAGGTCTGGAAACCTAGCTAACTATAAAGTGCTAGTGATGTCCAGGTTTCTTAGTTTAATAATTTCCTAATAGACTATCTGAGATTTCACTAGACTGCAATTTAAGCCTTACAATTATACTTCTATTTGTTGTATTCTTTATGCAATGATAATAGGCATTTGCACAGGAAATCACATAATTGTTTTGTAATTAGTTTCAGCTTCATTAATGAAATTAAAAAATATTTTGTATAGTTCATTAGGCTGAACCTTAGAAATTTGCATGGTCTCAGAAGGCTGTGTTAGTACAGAATCTCAACTCTTTAGCTGTAATCCAATCTCCAGTCACTTTTATCCAGCAATTTTACCAATCTTACAGATTTTACTTCTTGCCACGAAGCCATTCATTATAAATTCTCAATATTTGATGTTTATCTGATATGCCTTTTCAAATATTTTCAGTATGCTGACACCTTTCTCTTTTGAAGAGTAATTTATTCTTAAGGGTGCATGCACTATAGAAGAGTGTTTATAGAAGAATTTGGTGTTTAACTGAAATTTTTTTTATTCAATACATTTTTTATTTACATTTCAAATGATTTCCCCTTTTCTGGCCTCCCAATCCCCAAAAGTCACATAAGCCCCCTTCCCTCCCCCTGTTCTCCCCCCACCCCTTCCCACTTTCCTGTTCTGGTTTTGCACTATACTGATACACTGAGTCTTTCCAGAACAAGGGGCCACTCCTCTATTCTCCTTGTACCTCATTTGATGTGTGGATTATGTGTTGGGTATTTCAGTTTTCTAGACTAATATCCACTTATTAGTGAGTGAATACCATGATTCATACCATAAGACTGGGTTACCTCACTTAGTATGATGTTCTCCAGCTCCATTCATTTGCCTAAGAATTTCATGAATTCATTGTTTCTAATGGCTAAATAGTACTCCATTATGTATATATACCACTTTTTTTTGCATCCATTCATCTGTCGAGGGATACCTAGGTTCTTTCCAGCTTCTGACTATTATTAATAGGGCTTCTATGAACATAGTGGAGCATGTATCCTTATTACATGCTGGGGAATCCTCTGGGTATATGCCCAGGAGTGGTATAGCAGGATCTTCCGGAAGTGATGTGCCTGGTTGTTTGAGGAACTGCCAGACTGATTTCCAGAGTGGTTGTACCAATTTGCAACACCAACAGCGGTTGAGGAGTGTTCCTCATACTCCACATCCTCGCGAACACCTGCTGTCTCCTGAATTTTTAATCTTAGCCATTCTGAATGGTGTAAGATGAAATCTCAGGGTTGTTTTGATTTGCATTTCCCTAATGACTAATGAAGTTGAGCATTTTTTAAGATGCTTCTCAGCTATCCAAAGTTCTTCATGTGAGAATTCTTTGTTTAACTCTGTACCCCATTTTTAATAAGGTTATTTGGTTTTCTGGGATCTATCTTCTTGAGTTCTTTGTGTATATTAGATATTAGCTCTCTATCTGATGTAGGGTTGGTGAAGATCTTTTCCCAATTTGTTGGTTGCCAATTTGTCCTTTTGATGGTGTCCTTTGCCTTACATAACCTTTGTAATTTTATGAGGTCCCATTTGTCAATTCTTGATCTTAGCGCATATGCTATTGGTATTCTGTTCAGGAATTTTCCCCCTGTACCAATGTCCTCAAGGGTCTTCCCCAGTTTCTTTTCTATTAGCTTCATAGTGTCTGGCTTTATATGTAGGTCCTTGATCCATTTGGAGTTGAGCTTAGTACAAGGAGACAACAATGGATCAATTCACATTCTTCTGCATGCTGATGCCCCTGGGAGTGTTTACTCTCCCTTCTGTTTAATATGCATCTCTTTTGCATATTATTGGCTCTTCCTATAACTGCTTGCCCTGTGGTATAGCTTAACTTGCTTTCTATGGTAATATGCAAATAATTATGCAGGAGCATTATAAGTTTTAACTTTTGTTGGTATCCCCATAACTGCTATTATTTATAATAAGCATGTAATAACACAGTCGGACTTTTCAAAACTTAAAGAAGATGCCTTCAGAGTGTCTGCCTTTATGTGGAGATCCTTGGTCCATTTGGAGTTGAGCTTAGTACAAGGAGATAAGGATGGATCAATTAGAATTCTTCTACATGCTGACCTCCAGTTGAACCAGCACCATTTGTTGAAAAGGCTATCTTTTTTCTATTGGATGTTTTCAGCTCCTTTGTCGAGGATCAAGTGACCATAAGTGTGTGGGTTCATTTCTGGATCTTCAATCCTATTCCATTGATCTGCCTCCCTGTCACTGTACCAATATCATGCAGTTTTTAACACTATTGCTCCGTAGTATTGCTTGAGGTCAGGGATACTGATTCCCCGGAAGTTCTTTTGTTGTTGAGAATAGTTTTAGCTATCCTGGGTTTTTTGTTATTACAGATGAATTTGAGAATTGCTCTTTCTAAATCTATGAAGAACTGAGTTGAGATTTTGATGGGTATAGCATTGAATCTGTATATTGCTTTTGGCAAAATGGCCATTTTAACTATATTCGTCCTGACAATCCATGAGCATGGGAGATTTTTCCATTTTTTGAGGTCTTCTTCCACTTCCCTCTTCAGAGTCTTCAAGTTCTTGTCATACAGATCTTTCACATGTTTGGTAAGAGTCACCCCAAGATACTTTATACTGTTTGTGGCTATTGAGAAGGGTGTCATTTCTCTTATTTCTTTCTCAGTCTGTTTATCCTTTGAGTATAGGAAGGCTACTAATTTGCTTGAGTTGATTTTTACAACCTGCCACTTTGCTGAAGCTATTTATCAGCTGTAGGAGTTCTCTAGTGGAGTTTTTTGGGTCACTTAGGTAGACTATCATATCATCTGCAAATAATGATAATTTGACTTCTTCCTTTCCAATTTGTATCCCTTTGACCTCATGTTATCTAATTGGCTGAGATAGTACCTCAAGTACATATTGAAAAGATAAGGAGAAAGGGGGCAACCCTGTCTAGTCCCTGATTTTAGTTGGACTGCTTCAATTTTCTCTCCATTTAGTTTGATGCTGGCTACTGGATTGCAGTATATTGCTTTTACTATGTTTAGGTATGGGCCTTGAATTGCTGTTCTTTCCAAGGCTTTATGCATGAAAGGATGCTGAAATTTGTCAAATGCTTTTTCAGCATCCAATGAAATGACCATGTGTTTTTTTTCTTTGAGTTTGTTTATGCAGTTGATTGCATTGATGGATTTCTGTACATTGAACCAACCCTGCATCCCTGGGATAAAGCCTACTTAATCATGTTGGATGATCGTTTTGATGTGTTCTTGGATTCGGTTGGCAAGAATTTTATTGAGTATTTTTGTATCGAAGTTCATAAGAGAAATTCGTCTGAAGTTCTCTTTCTTTGTTGGATCTTTGTGTGGCTTTGGTATCAGCATAATTGTAGCATCTTAGAAGGAATTGGGTTGTGTTCCTTCTGTTTCTATTTTGTGGAATATTTTGAAGAGTATTGGTGTTAGGTCTTCTTTGAAGGTCTGATAGAATTCTGAACTGAAACCATCTGGTCCTGTGCTTTTGTTGGTTGGAAGAATTTCTATGACCCTTTCTATTTCTTTAAGGGTTATGGGACTGTTTAGATGACCTACTTGGTCCTGATGTAATTTTGGTATGTGGTATCTGTCTAGGAAATTGTCCATTTCTTCCAGATTCTCCAGTTAGTTGTATTGAGTATAGGCTTTTTTAGTAGGATCTGATGATTTTCTAAATTTCCTCAGTTTCTGATGTTATATCCCCCTTTTCATTTCTAACTTTGTTAATTTGGATACTTTCTCTGTGCCCTTTGGTCAGTCTGGCTAAGGGTTTATCTATCTTGTTGATTTTCTCAAAGAACCAGCTCCTGGTTTGGTTGATTCTTTGTATGGTTCTCTTTGTTTCTACTTGATTGATTTCGGCCCTGAGTTTGATGATTTCCTGCCTTCTACTCCTCCTGGGTGAAGTAGCTTCTTTTTGTTCCAGGGCTATCAGGTGTGTCATTAAGCTGTTAGTGTATGCTCTCTCCATTTTCTTTTGGAGGCACTCAGGGCTATGAATTTTCCGCTTAGCATTGCTTTCATTGTGTCCCATAGATTTGGATATGTTGTGTCTTCATTTTCATTGTGTTCTAAAATGTCTTTAATTTCTTTCTTTATTTCTTCCTTGACCAAGGTATCATTGAGTAGAATATTGTTCAGTTTCCACATGTATGTGGGTTTTCTGTTGTTTTTGTTGCTATTGAAGACCACTTTTACTCCATAGTGATCGGATAGGAGGCATGGGATTAGTTCGATCTTCTTATATTTGTTGAGGTCTGTCTTGTGACCAATTATATGGTCAATTTGGAGAAGGTACCATGAGGTGCTGAGAAAAAGGTATATTCTTTTGCTTTAGGATAGAATGTTCTCTATATATCTGTTAAATATAATTGGTCCAAAGCTTCAGTTAGTTTCATTGTGTCCCTGTTTAGTTTCTGTTTTCCTGATTGGTCCATTGAGGAAAGTGCAGTGTTGAAGTCACCCACAATTATTGTGTTAGGTGCAATGTGTGCTTTGCGCTTTAATAAAGTTTCTTTTATGAAAGAGGGTGCCCTTGCATTTGGAACACAGATGTTCAGGATTGAGAGTTCTTCTTGTTCTATTTTTCCTTTGAGCATCAAGAAGTGTCCCTCAGAGTCTCTTTTGATGACTTTGGGTTGAAAGTCAATTTTATCTGATATTAAAATGCCTACTCCAGCTTGTTTCCTGAGACAATTTGCTTGTAAAATTGTCTTCCAGCCTTTTAGTCTAAGGTAGTGTTTGTCTTTGACCCTGAGGTGTGTTTCCTGGTAAGCAGCAAAATGTAGGGTCCTGTTTACGTATCGAGTCGGTTAGTCTATGTCTTTTTATTGGGGCATTGAGTCCATTGATGTTAAGAGATATTAAGGAATAGTGACTGTTACTTCCTGTCATTTTTGACGTTATTTTTTAAATTTGATTGGTTAACTTCTTTTGGGTTGGATGGAAAGTTACTATCTTGCTTTTTCCAGGGTGAAGTTTCCCTCCTTGTATTGGTGTTTTCCTCCTATTATCCTTTGTAGGGCTGGGTTTGTGGATAGATATTGGGTAAACTTGGTTTTGTCATGGAATATCTTAGTTTCTCAATTTATGGTGATTGAGAGTTTTGCTGGATATAGTAGTTTTGGTTGGCATTTGTGTTCTCTTAGAGTCTGCATGAGATCTGCCCAGGATCTTCTAGCATTCATAGTCTCAGGGGAAAAGTCTGCTGTGATTCTGATAGGTCTTCCATTATATGTTACTTGGCCTTTTTCTCTTACTGCCTTTAATATTCTTTCTTTGTTTAGTTCATTTGGTGTTTTGATTATTATGTGATGGGAAGTATTTCTGTTCTGGTCCAGTCTGTTTGGAGTTCTGTAGGCTTCTTGTATATTCATGGACAGCTCTCTCTTTAGGTTAGGGAAGTTTTCTTCCATAATTTTATTGAAGATATTTGCTGGCCCTTTAAGTTGTAAATCTTCACTCTCATCCATGCCTATAATCCTTAGGTTTGGTCTTCTCATTGTGTCCTGGATTTCCTGGATATTTTGGGTTACAAGCTTTTTGCATTTTGCATTTTCTTTAACTGTTGAGTCCATGGTTTCTATGGTATCTTCAGCATCTGAGATTCTTTCTTCTATCTCTTGTATTCTGTTGTTGATATTTGCATCTCTGTCCCCTGATTTCTTCCCAAGGCTTTCTATCTCCAAAGTTGTCTCCCTTTGAGTTTTCTTAGTTGTTTCTACTTCTGATTTTAGATCCTGGATGGTTTTGCTTAGCTCCTTCACTTGCTTGTTTGTGCTTTCCTGTAATTCTTTAAGAGATTTTTGTGTTTCCTCTTTCATGACATCAGCCTGTTGACGAAAGTTCCCCTGTATTTCTTTAAGTGTATTTGCGTTTCCTCATTATTGGCTTTTGTATTCTCCTGGATTTCTTTCAATGATTTTTGTGTTTCCCTTGCAAGGGCTTCTAACTTTTGATCCATTTTCTCCTGAATTTCTTTAAGTATGTCCTTCATGTGTTCCTGTACCAGCATCATGACCAGTGATTTTAAATCCAAATCTTGTTTTACTGGTGTGATGGGGTATCCAGGACATGCTGGTAAAGGAGAATTGGGTTCAGATGTTGCCATGTTGCCTTGATTTCTGTTAGTGATGTTCCTGCATTTGCCTTTTGCCATCTAGTTCTCACTGGTGTTAGTTGGTCTTGTCAGTGCTGGACTCACCAGTGCAAGCTGCCCCTTCCCAGGTGGCCTCTGGTGCACAGCTTACCTCCTGCACTGCCTGTAGACAGGGTGCTGTTGCCCAGGCTGCTCAGAACCTGAAACAGACAACTGAAGGCTCCTGCTGGGGCCTGCTGGATTCACCAGAGCACACTGACTTCTCCCTGCTGGCCGCTGGGAAGCCCCTCTTGCCTCTTGCAGGACCAGGAGATGTGAGGATGCCGCCCAGGCTGATCTGGATCCGGAAGTGGATAGTCTGAGGGCTCCTGCCAGAGGCCTCAGGTCTGGAACCTAAGCTCTGTTCCACCTGGGCAAGCTGTGTGCTCCCAGACTGCCTCTGGGTGCACACCAGGTCTCCAGAACTTACTGGAGACCGAGTGCTGTGGCCTAGGCTGTTCAGATCCCAAAGCAGGCACCTGAAGGCTCCTGCTGGGGCCTGCTGGATTCACCAGAGCACACTGACTTCTCCCCACTCGCTACCTGGATGCCCCTCTTGCCTCTTGCCGAAAGAGATGATTTTCATGGAATATATTCCATGTCACGATTTCAGAGCTTCCCTGAGGTCCCCTCACAGCAAACAACAGCAGAGCACAGAGCAGGACACAGAGAACCATTCAAGCTGCACAGCCACAGTAAACACAGGGCTTTTCAATTCATCTTTATGCATGGAAAAGATAATTTTCTTTGTTATTATATTTATTTATATTATACATGATTCTCCTCACTAAACCCCCAAGCCATTCCCCTCCTCCTGCTTCTATGAGGGTTCTCTTCCACCAACCCACCCACTCCTTCCTCACAGCCTTCCATTCTAGGGGAATGAGCCTCCTTAGGAACAATGGCCTTCCTTGCCATTGATGCCAGATAAGGCAATCCTCTGCTACATATGCAGCAGCAGCTATGAGTCCTTCTATCTGAAATCTTTCTTTAGTGTATTAGTCCTTTGGAACTCTGGGGAGTCCTATGGCATTGCAGTCCCCTTCAGCTCATTCAGTCCTTCCCCTAACTCCTAAATCCTAGATTCTGTTCTTAGTCCAGTGGTTAAGTATGAAGATCTGCATCTGTACCAGTCAGAAAATTTTTGAGCCTCTTAGGGGACAGGTATACGTCACCTATAGTCCTGTCAGCAAGTACTTCTTAGACTCTGCAATACTGTCTGGGTTTGGTGTCTTCACATGGGATGGATCCCTTGTTGGGCATATGTTGATGGCTTTTCTTTCAGTCTCTGCTCTACTCTTTCTCCCTACATTTCATTTAGACAGGAACATTTCCTGGTTAAAATTTTTGAGATTGGTGGGTAGCCCAATCCCTCAAACAGGGGCCATGCCTTTCCACTGGATATGATCTCAAAGTTTCTATCTCCCGTATGTTGGGTATTTAGACTAATGCCATCTCCACTGGATCCTGGGAACTTCTTGGTTCCCTGGTATCTGAGACTTTCTAATGGCTAAGCCAAGTTCTCCATCACCCACTGTTACACACCTCTGTTCAATCTCCTTAAAGTTTGTATTTCTCCCCCACACCTAATCCTGCCCCACTTTTCCCTTCCCTTACTCTTTCCCTCCCAGTTACCTCTCTCCTAGTTCTTGGGATTATTTTGTTCCCCATTGTAAGTATGACTGAAGCATCTGCACTTTGGTCTTCTGTTCCCTTGAGCTTAATATGGTCCTTTTAGAAGGATGAAAATTGATCCATTCTTATCTCCCTGAACAAAGCTCAAGCCCAAGTGGACCAAGGACCTCCACATAAAACCAGATACACCAAATTTAATAAAAGAGATAGTGTGGCAGAACCTGAAATACATGGGCACAGGGGAATTTTCCTGAATAGAATACCAATAGCTTATGTTCTAAGATGAAGAATTGATAAATTGGACCTCATAAAATTGCAAATCTTCTATAAAGCATAGGACACTGTCAACAGGACAAAATGGCAAGCCACATATTGGGAAAAGATCTTTACCTATACTACGTCCAAGAGAGGGATATATATACCTGTAGAATATAGTACTCATATATATATATATATATATATATATATATATATATATATATATATATATATATATATATGTGTGTGTGTGTGTGTGTGTGTGTGTGTGTGTGTGTTTGTGTGTGTGTGTTTGTGTGTGTGTGTGTGTGTGTGTGTACATAAAGAACTCGGGAAGTTAGACTCCTGAGAATCAAATAACCCTATTAAAAATATGATACAGAGCTAAACAATGAATTCTCAACTGAGTAATACCAGATGGCAGAGAAATGTTCAGCATCCTTAATCATCAGGGAAAGGCAAATCAAAACAACACTGAGATTTTACCTCACACCACTCAGGGTTCAGTAAATGTTGGAGACGATGTGGAGAAAGAGAAATACTCCTCTATTGCTAGTGGGATTGCAAGATGATACAACCACTCTGGAAAACAGTTTGACTGTTCCTCAGAAAATTTTACATTGCACTATCTGAGGACCAAGCTATACCACTCCTGGGCATATACCCAGAAGATGATCCACCATGTAATAAGGACACATGCTCCACTATAGACATAGTATTTCCTGAGGAGCCAGCTTTGCCACTCCTGGGCTTATACTCAGAAGTTGCTCCAACATGCAATAAGGACACATTCTCCATTCTGTTCATAGCAGCCTTATTTAAAATTGCCAGAAACTGGAAACAACCCAGATATCCCTCAACAGAGGAATGGATTCAGAAATTGTGGTACATTTATACAATGGAGTACTACTCAGCTATTAAAAACAATGAATTCATGAAATTCTTAGGCAAATTGATGGGGCTGGAAAATACCATTGGTGAGGTAATCCAATCACAAAAATCACACATGGTATAATATTGGTGATATGTGGATATTAGCCCAAAAGCTCAGAACAACCAAGATACATCTCACAGACCACATAAAGCTCAATAAGAAGGAAGACCAAAGTGCAGATACTTTGATCTTTATTGGAATGTGTATCAAAATACCCATAGCTCCCATCCTATCAATAGATTGAACATAGGCTTCCCAAAGAAGCAGATAGAGATAGGATCCAAGGAACTGAAGAGGTTTGAAGCCCTTCAGGAGGAACAATAATTTGTAGTAACCAGTAACCCCAGAGTTCCCAGGGGCTAAACCACCAACCATAGTGTACACATAGAGGGACTCATGGCTCCAGCTACATGTGTCACAGAAAATGACCATTTCAGACATCAATGAGAGGAGAGATCATGGGTGCTGTGAAGGCTTGATTACCCAGAATAGGGGAATGCAAATCAGGAAATTGGATGGGGTTGAGCAGGGGGAGTGTGGATCATATAGGCCATGTTCAGAGGACTAACATGGAAAGGGGATACTATCTGAAATATAAATAAAGCAAATATCTAATTAAAAATGTTTCATCATAGTTATGTAAACGCCAGCTATTATAAGGGAAAACATTTAATTTGAAGATGGCTTAAAATATCAGAGTTTCAATGCATTTTCTTCATGGCAGGTTGCATGGTAGGTTCCTCTGGGGGACAACAACAATAAAAACAAAAGACTAACAATAGGCTGAATGTTTTTGGTTTTGTAAATAACCCTGACCAACAATTCAAATGAGGGATAGTCATGCCTGGAATTGAGGATTTTCTTTGGTAATTTGGACTCTACAAGGGAACATCAATAATAAACCTCAGTTCAAGTTAAAATGACAGGAAAAGATAATCTAAACCTATAATCCAATAAGCCTAAGAAAGTATTGAGTATACTCATTTTAGTATCTGAAACAAGTAGAGTTCAAACCAAAAGTAATTAGAAGAGATATGAAAGGATACTAGATACTTATCAAAACTAAAATCCACCAAGTTGATATTTCAATTCTTAGCATCCAATACTTCAATTTCAAACAAAAGTACCCAAGTTCCTACAGGAAAGACTACAACATCTTAAATCAAATATTGACTCTCACATATAGATGGCATGTGACTTATTACTCCAAACTCACTAGTTAATATGTCATCCAGAAAATATTAAAAAGATACTCTAGAGCTAATTGGCATCACAAATGTAATATCCTGAATGTATATTTATGAAACATTTTACTCAAATACAAAAGAATATAACTTCTTGGTAGCTTATGTAACCTTCTACAAAATTGAGCACATACTGGGACACAAAGCAAGTCTCAACAGATACAAGAAAAGTAGAAACAACAGCCCAAATCTTTTGTAAATATCACAGCAAAGGTGCAGTCTATAGAATGGAGATAAAATTTTTACCACCTATATATTTGATAAAAAGATAACATCTAAAACTTTAAAGAGCACATCATAAAACCAAATATTTATATTTAAAACTTGGGCAAAGCCCTAAAAATATAATTCTCAAAAGAGGTAACTCCAATAGGCAAGAAGCAGTTAAGTTAATTTTAGCATCATTAATCATCAGAGAAATGCAAATCAGTACTTTGAGGTTTTATTATAAACCAATCAAAATTGTCTTTATCTATAAAATAAATTATTGTTCATGGTAGGAAAAATGTGGCTTGAGTGAGATACTCATCTATTCCTGGTGAGATTGTAAACTTTTATAGCAGCTGTAGTGCATGCCTTTAATACCAGCACTTGGGAGGCAGAGGCAGGCAGATTTCTGAGTTTGAGGCTAGCCTCATCTACAGAGTGAATTCCAGGACAGCCAGGGTAGGTCCAAAGCAATATGGGAATCGGTTGAGCTTAGCATCCAGTTATACCATCATATGGCATATTCCCATCCTACTAAAGAGGCATTTACTAAATAATGTTTTGTACTGCTTTATAAATAATAACAGATAATTAGGAACATTCTACATATTTACTAATGGAAACGTGGACAACAAAAATGTAGTTCAGTTACACAGATGAATTTTATGCAGCCAATAAAATTCAGTGAAATCATATATCTCCTAGTGAGATAGAAGAGGTGATTAGAAGTCTCTCAAACAAAATATTCATGGTAGAATGAAATCAGTGCATAATTTTCAACAACTATTCAAAAAAGAATTAACAGCAAAACTTCAGAATTAAAAATGGCAGGGGATGGGAGGAGGGGTTGGGGGTTTGGGGGGAGGGAGGAACTGGGAAAAGTTTTAGCATATGAAATGTAAATGAAGAATATATTCAATAAAAAATGGAAGGAACATTTACATTTTGTCTTATTAGGCCATTATTACCATACTGCCAAAAACTACAGAAACATCCAACACAAAAGGAAATTATTAACATAGATGCAAAGATTCTTAATAAAATACTTCTAATCCAAATCCAAGAACATTTCAAAAGAATCATCCACTATCATTAAATAGATTTTGGCCTAGAGGTACAAGAATGGTTAAACATACGTAAATTAATAAATCACATCTACACCAGGAGAGACTAAAAGAGAAACCCCATAGTTATTTCATTTAATGTAGAAGGACTGACAATATCCACCATCCTTTCATGATAAATGTTTTGGAGTATTCAAGAACAAAAGGGTCATTTTTCTGCATAAAAATGCAATTAGACTCAGATCATAGCAAACATCAACCTAAAAGGAGAGAAACTCAATACATTCCACAAAATCAGGAATAAGATACATATGTGTTCTTTCCATACCTATTTGATGTAATACTTGAATCTTAGGGAGATCCCTAATGCAATTCAAAGAGGTCAATGGGATATAAGCAGTATAGACAGAAGTAAAATAATTTTATTTGAAGATAACATAATTATACCCATAAATTTCCTTTAATTCTCTATCATAAAAATTCTGTAATTATTAAACAATTTCAGAAAAATAACATGACAAATATTACTCACAAAAATAAGTACATTTCCAATATTGAAATTACAAATAACCTGTAGTGTTTGAATCATTATAGCTCCTTTAGGTTTAAAAACTTAAATCATTAGCTACAAGGGAGTTGAACAACTACCAGAGTAGCATTTTAGTGGTATGTGAGCTCTTGTTGGAGGGAGTATATCACTGGTACTGAACTTTGAGGTTTCCTGTCTCTGCCTCTGTGCCTCTATCTCTTTCTCCCTGTCTCGAATCCCTCTCTCTTGAATTCTGCTTACTGTTTTACAAACAAGACTGTAAAGTTCTCAGTTATGTATCCATCCATAAGTGACGGCTTCTTGTCATGACGATCATAGACTAATCTGCTGAAAGGCAGCATCCAATTAAATATTTTCCTTCATAACATTTTAGTCAAAATCTCATGATAGTCAAGGGTCACTTCACAAAAAAATCAGAATGTAACTAATGTACTTATTGAGAAAGAAAACAAGGAAATAGTATCTTTAAAATGAGTATGTCAGTCAGACTTTAGGGCAGGCTTTATGCTCTGAAGTAGTTGACCAACATAGAATGAAATAAATAGTATTTTACTAGACTAATCTCTCACAATGTTTTTTGGATATTTTTGTACAATTTCTTTGTTTAATATATTTATTTTTATCTTTGTGTTTTTGAATATTTTTAAAATGTAGTGAATTTTTTGGTTTTGTTTTAAAAAGACAGTTTAAATAAAGCACATAAAATTAAATGAACAGGGATGTGTAGAGAATCTTGTACAATTTTTCAAGGGAAACATGATCAAATATATTGAAATATATTCAAATATATTGAAAAAAGGTTTCCATGCATAAAAAGATCCTAGGATTGTTAGTAACTTTCTAGTCAGAAAATAATTACAAATTTCAAATGAGATTTTATGAAATTAAAATATTTCTGCAGATCAAAGGAAACAATTGAGGGAAGTTAAAAACTTACAAAAATGGGAGAACAATTTGGCTCACTGTGCATGTGATAGCAGACTGTTGTGTAGAACATACAAAGCAAAAAATCTAATTAAAAAAACATCAAAAATGGGGAAACACAATGAACAGACAAATCTCATGAAAAAAATACAAGTGGGGTAAAATGTTTATTCTCATTAACCATCACTGAAATGCAAATTAAATCTACATTTAAATTCTTCTCTTTCAGCCAAAAGAGTAACCATTAAGACAAAGTAACTTATAATTTGAGCCTTTGTATAGTAATAAGATGTATTAAGTGAGTCTTTTTGTGAGTTATTAACTATTTTTATCCCAAAGACCCACAAGAATTATAGGTATTGTTACATAATATTAATAACCACTCATAACTCAATACTAAAACCCCATTTCTGAAGTTAACATACTCTAAAATCACTGAACATGGAGATAACAGTTGATATTGACCTGAAATGTTCTTTCCTACTGGATAAATTTTATAGTTTTGGACCATAATATCTAAATCACTGGGGGCAGTGTTGGTGGTCATCAACCCCATCCAGCTATAAACCTTACAATCTATAATACAACGTTGTTGACCAATTGCTCATTGGTGTAATACAATGAATAATAATAATGAGAGTACCCATTCATGTTGTTTAAGAACTAAATCCTACTCTGTGTAATTGCATAAAAATATGAGAATTCCCATTCATGTTGTTATAAGAAATAATTCCTACTCTGTGAGACTGCATAAATCCTTGACTCTATTAATCAGGCCAAAAGCTTGAGGAAATGTTACAGACCTAATTTCACAATGATTCTGAGAGTATTCAAGAAGTATATACCAGATCAAGCATGAGAAAATCCATCATGGAATGGTGAAAGGTAGGAATGAAATCTCATCTCACCACTAGCAGCTGTTAGTACTTGCTAGCTGCAGAAGAGGGAGTGTCAAGGATAAAGTTTCATTTTTGTATGTTACTAGCATGAGGTGTTCAAAATTCAAAAATCAGGTGGCTATATAGATGCATAATTGAGTCCTCAATTTCATTACATTGAAAACAACTTTGTTTTTATACTTTACACCTTTAATTTAACATGAAATCTAGTTTCATGGTACTAACAGCAGTTTTTTGTTTGTTTGCTTGTTTGCTTGTTTTGTTTTGTTTGGTGCTGTGGATGAGGGGGGTGTTGTTCTACATTGGACTCTTCATATTTCCATATGGAAGTTATGATTATTTTTAAATGCCTGTAAATATCAGAGTTTGAATTTTAATAATGATTAAATTGAATCTATACATTGCTTTGGTAAAGATGGCCATTTCACAAATTTAATACCTCTAATCCATGGAAGTTGGTTGCGTTTCTATATTTTAGTGTCTTTTCAATTTCACTGTTAACTTCTCATTTTATAATATTAAGGCTACTGTGAATTGTTGTTATTTCCTCAATTTCTTCTTTGGGGTGTTTGTTCATAAATATAAAGGGTAATGGTGTTTACATTTTAATTTTGTATTCTATTCCTTTTTTCAGTGCATTCAAACTTGCAGAAACTTTGTCATGGTGTCTTTTTTAACATATGAAGTCTTAAAGTGTTCAAATAAAGATATTTTTACTTCTTCCTTTCCTATATATACTCTATTAATCTCCTTCAGTTGTCTTATTGCTTGAAGAAACCAAATACTATATTAAATAAGTTTCAAGAGTGGACATATCTCGCTTGTTCCTGGTTTTATTTTAAATGCTTTGAATTCCTTTCCAATTACAGTCATGTTGATTGTGAGATTATTCTAAATTGCCTTAACTGTTTCAGGTATTATTCTAAGGAATCTGTCTTTATTTCACTGGGTATTTTTGCCTTTCATCTTTTAGCATTTAGCATTCTTAGTTTGTTCTATATTTTTGATGATTAGGTATCATAGAACAGATTTTTTTCTGATCTTACCTGTTTGATTTGCTGCATGCTTCTTTTCTCCTGGTAATAATCTTTGTTCTAAATTAGGATAAAAGATTTTTTTCTTTACTCTCCATAATTTAAGATCATTTCAGAAATTGAAACAAATTCTGCAGTAATGTCATGTTAAACTCTTTTAGTGACTTATATGTTTTCCAGATCTTTGTGAATTTCATACATGTGTGTAATGATATGTAAGCATATAAACTCCACATTTTCACTTAATCCCCACCAATTTTCTCTGTATCCTTCAATACAGGATTTTCTTCCAATTTCATGAATTTTTAAGTAGTCCATTGAGTCCTATTAGTGTTGCCCATATATGCTCAATTTAGGGGCTAACCCTAAAGCATGGAACTAATATCAGTGATTACATAATCAAAAGGGAATGTGTGTCCCTTCACAATAAATTATATAATGCAAATACCTGCTCTATGAAACTCAAGACAGCAAAACAAATATCAATTGATAAAATTAGACATTTTGCATATAAGCCAAATTAGATTAATTCCATATTTACATTCAGACAAATTATGTTAAGAAACTGTAGAAAATCTTTACTTCATGCAATTAACCAATCGTGTTTTCATTTGTGCATGTGGTAAAAGTGAGACAATTTTGAACAGTGAAACCTAATCTGATCCATAGTGCTTCTGGCTGCATTCTTTGGCATTTCATTACATAAAAACATGTGCTGTGCAAAGTTTTAAAGTTATATGTTCAGAAACCAGGCCACAGTAAAACTGTATAACATGTAATGTGGACAGACACAGCAAGGTACACCTAGATTCACTACATGTATGCACTACTTTTTGATCATTTTATATTCAGAAATTTATATAGTCATTAAATTTTCCCCTATACCATTCTCACTTATATGACCCACCATTTAAGAACTATATATTGAGGGAGTATACATGCAGATAATTTATGTTATCTGACTGAAAATTTTCTGGAGGGCTTTCTTGATATCTCTGTTCCTCAAGCTGTAGATGAAGGGGTTCATCATGGGAACCACGATGGTATACATTACTGAAGCCACCACACTTTCCTTGGAAGAACTTAAAATAGATGAGCTAAGGTACACACCAAGACCTGTTCCATAAAATAAGCAAACAACTGACAGGTGAGATCCACAAGTAGAGAATGCTTTGTATTTCCCTAACAATGAAGGGACTCTAACAATTGAAGAAATAATTTTACAGTAGGAGTAAAAGATTCCTGAAGCAGGGAGAAAACCAACAATGATGCTGACAAGAAATATGACTATGTTGTTGATAGAGGTTTCAGAACAGGCAAGTTTTAGAAGCTCTGGAACATCACAGAAAAAATGAGGGATTTCTATATTAGCGCAAAATTTGAGTTGTGACACCATCAAGCAGTGTACCTGTGAATCTATGAGACTGAAAATCTATGAGACTAAAAAATGACTGAAAATCTATGAGACTAAAAAATGACTGAAAATCTATGAGACTAAAAAATGACACTGTGACCAAACATCTACACAGATGAGGGTTCAGAATGACTTGGTAGTGTAGAGGGTGACAAATGGCAACCCATCAGTCATAGGCCATCACTGCGAGTACTAGGCTGTCCATACAACAAAAAAGAAAGAAGAAAGACACCTGAGTTAGGCATGCTGCATGAGATATGGATTTGTTATGGGTCTGCATGTTTATCAGCATTCTGGGGACTGTGGTGCTGCTGAAGCCCATGTCAGACAATGAAAGGTTGTAGAGGAAGAAGTACATAGGGCTGTGGAGGTGGGAGTCAGAGCTGATGGCCAAGATGATGAGCACATTTCCAAGCACAGTGAGCAGGTATATGAGCAAAAACAGTACAAATAAGATTGACTGAAGTTCAGGGTCTTCTGAGAGTCCAAGGAGAAGGAATTCCAAGTTACCAGTTGAATTATACATTTCCATGCTCCTAGAGTAACTTTTTAACAGGAAAAAAAAAAGACATTTGTAATGAATTAAGCACTATAGAATCTAATCACTACATACCTGTATTTTTGTAATACAGCAATTCATTAGAAATCATTCACACATGCTAACTTTCAGGTTTAGACATAGTTTATTGCAAAAAATATGCATGGACTAGAAACGTTGACTTCTGCTTAGTACTTACCTTAAGCATTTAAGACATATAATCCATTAAATAAAATGAAATTCAGTGGTTTTGACCATGTCTATTCAATGTAAGAACCTAAATTGAATCCCAATATAAAGTAGGTAAAGTGTGGAGGATAAAGAGAAAAATATGAAAGAAAAGAAAGAATAAATGATAGAAGGAATGCAGATAGGAAGGAAGGAGATAAGGACTTAAGGAAGAATTATTAAGACATGAGAGGAGAAGAGAAGCAAAACAAAAGGAAAGGAAAGGAAGACAAAAGGAGGAAGGTAAAGGGAAAGAAAGGAAAGAAAAGGAAAGGAAAGGAAAGGAAAGGAAAGGAAAGGAAAGGAAAGGAAAGGAAAGGAAAAGAAGAAAAACAGGGCAGAATAGGGAAATACAGGACAGGACAGGAGAGAATGGAAAAGAAAAGAAAGGAAAAGGAAAGAAAAGAAAAGAAAGGAAAAGGAAAGAAAAGAAAGGAAAAGAAAGGAAGAGAAGAGAAGAGAAGAGAAGAGAAGAGAAGAGAAGAGAAGAGAAGAGAAGAGAAGAAAAGAAAATTGAGGAGAGGAGAGGAGAGAAGAGAAAGAAAGGAAAGAAAGGGCATCTTGTGGGAAATTTAATTAAGCTATGCTCTGGTAGACATATAGAGACTTCAATCTCTCTGGTTTCCTTTTATAACATATTATGACGTCAACTTCAATACATTTTCATTTCTGCCATTTATAAATAGAATATCATCAAAGTGGTTTGAAATTGAGGAATATAAACTGTGAGGTACATAAATGTCTTTTCAAAAAAAAATACAAACTTAACATGTCTTGAACATTTTGATAGTAATGCAAATCAGACTAACTTGTGTACAATGTAACTTTAGTTATAATTCCCAGTTGTGACAATCTCATAACATTTTCCTAAATGGACTCTGTTAGAAAAACTTGATCTACTTATATCATCGTTTGAAATGCTAGGCAAAATGTATTTGAGAGGAAAATATTTTCAAACAATTAATCCATGAGCACAGTAAAATTTCCCCTAACATGTAAAACCACACATGAAAAAAAGAAGCTGTTTTGTTCCTCTATTTTCATTGTAAAAAAAATCTAATGAAAGAAGCTAATGAAAAATGTATGTCTATTTTATCTTTAAAAAGTACACTAATATTAATTCCTTGGGTTTATATTTAGAATACACAGGCTAAAGTCTTCTGTGGAGTTGGCTCAGCTGCAAAAGGCAGTTTCTTCTTTACCAGAAACCAAAGATTTTTTTTCCAGCACCCACATCAGGTGGTTCACAATTACCTATAACTCAAACACAGGAGGAACCTACACACTATTCTGGCTTCCTTGGGTACCTACAAACTAATGTCCTGTACACACAAAAAAAAAATGAAACTTATACTCAAAAAATTAATCAAAAATAAAACTTAGATTCTTGGTCTATCATTTGTTTACAGTCAATTAAAATTTATGTTCTCCATGTTTAATATAGTTATTTTCCATTTTCTAATTTTGCAACTCATATTCAGCTGAGAGTTAGCTTTTGCACACATGTGAAACTATCAGGCAAAAGAGTATGTTCAAATGTATATGAATGTATAAACATTCAGCATAGTCTTAAATGTTTGATATTCATCCTTATTTTTATTGACTACAAAAATTATCCTATACAATTGATACTGAAACTGTTATTATTTGATAAATTAAAATGGATGAGAAAGATTTTTCTTTCTCTTTTTAGTTGATAAACTTTTGTTATGGAACATTCCAAAGTATATATTATTATACTTTTCACATGTCCATTTTCAACAAAAGCCTTCCCTAGATCTTCCGGACAACATTTTCTGCTGATTCCTAGCCCACAATATTTTTCTGCATTTAAATATATTTACCAGAGGAAAAAATATGGTGTTTGTTTTTATTATGTCTCATTACTGTTTAGCTTTCAATCCTGCCTTAGTTTCCCAAGTCCTTGTAAAGCAGACATGTTACCATACTTAGCTACAATATTTCATTCTTTTTCTTTTCCATTCTTTTTTTTCTTATTGTCACTCTACATATTGGTCATTTACCTCTCTTTGTTTCTTTATTATTTTCTCTGTTTGTTTCTTTCTTTCATACCTTCATCTTTTATTTAATATTGGTATATTAAGATACCATAACTTTGTACATGCTTTATATGTGTATAAATTATCTAGCAGCATCTATGCAATGCCTAACCCCATCATATTCTCTAAATGCTACATGAGAACTAGTGAAGAAGTAAGGCTGACTTCACATGTTAGTCTTTTGTTGCTATTTGTAACCATATGATAATATTTTTTAGCTAGATCTCTAATGAAAATTTTCAGGATAGGTTTTTATTGTCTTTTATTTTTAATTTTTCCCCAATTTCACTCAAATTCAACCCACTCAGGTACATAGGACCACACTGGAGCCAAAGCTTTATCTTGAAACTTTGCTTCATATTCTTTTGACATCCTAAGATGTTTTCAATTAAATCATTTTTCTAAGGACAATTTATAAGCTACCTTAAGTTTTAAAACTTGGAGTATTTATTTCTTCTAAAATGTTAAGACATGAGATGACTTAATGTCTTAGTGACATGCGATAATATGTACAATTAATTTGGACTAATCATTGCAAGTTCCCAAATATTTAATTTTGATAAAAATTCAAGTAAGAATAAACAGAAAATTAAGCATGAGTTATTCAATGGGTATGCTGATTAAATCTACAGCACAATAACAGCGCATGAAACCCATGATTACATTCAGTTATTTTACATAAAAAATTATCTTCAAACATAGTTTGAAGAAAGATTGCTGAAATGAAATTTACATGAATGATATCTGTCCATTATATGTGTTGAAATTTTTATCATGTCATTTTTCACTTCAACTTAGAGGGTACAGATGACTCCATTGATGAAGATAACTTCAGGCATACCTTATTGATAAGAATTTACATAAGGTAAAAGAACACAACTTAAAACTTAGCTCTCATATACTTTTTTCTTTTCTTTTCTTACAATCAGTTTGTAAACCCCAGAATATTAAACACTTGCATAGTTGAAGTCTACATTTCTTTTTTTTTAACATTTTGCATTCTCCTTAGATGTTACATTGTTATACAACACTAACACTTTGATATTGTTTTTTAAATTGGGTATTCTGCCATTACTATATGTATCATTATTAACAAAATTTCTGTCTGCTGTGTTTATAAAGGAATTTGATTCTACCAAATAGAAAATGATGTAAGGGAATCAGGACCCCCAGGCCAACCTTGGTGGTAAAATGAGCCCTTTTGTGTTCTCAAAAAGTCAACAAAAGAAAAGGAATACATGTAAGAAAATATACTTTTATAAGAACAAAAATGAAATGGACTTTGCTAGCGGTGCAATTCAGTCATTGGAGGCTTGCTTAGAATATATTCAGAATGAGATTAGATGTGAAGTCCTAAAAATAAAAACAATAAAATAACAATAATAAAACAAAAATGTCAGGAGCAAATGGAAAAAAGGGAGTGAATAAAAAGCAAACTGAAGTATCATATAACAATATTTTGCTGAATGCAATATTACTTTATATTTTAATATATGACTATACTTAATTTTGTCTCTCATTTATTCAATTCACAAGCTAGTTATCATGATTTTTAGATTTCCTCACGGTTATAGCATTTGGGATAAGTTTATATGAGAAAACCGAATTTTAGTAATAAAGATTTGCCTTGTGTCACACTGGTAATATATGAGATGAAAAGACAATTTATTCAGTCATTTTGATTAGATGTAAAATTAGTTTAAATAATAAAAATTAAGGTCTACACAGGCAACTTCATCAGTTTCCTCATATTCACCTGCTACAAGCAGAAATTTTAGATGTAGTTACAAAGTTCCCAGTATACTGAACAAATGGTGATTTTAATATGTGTGTGAGAATTTTTTGTAGTTCAGAGGTCAACTTTGGGAATTCTTCATTGGATTTCTATTTTTTTTGAAAGAGAGAGTCTCTCGTGGAATCTGGACCTTACGTGAGTAACATTGACATGCTAGTCAAACCCCAAGGTCTGCCTAACTCAATTCACCTAGTCCTAAGGTTACAGACACATACCAACTTATTTAACTTTTGTGTAGCACTGCTGTTAACTAACTCATTGTACACAGCAAACGTTTCGCCATTGTTTCATCCTCTTTCAATTCCTCTAACAGTTCACTTGTTCTTGATATTTATTTCCTATGACTATTTTCATCTTTATTTTATTACTAGGTTTTGGATATTTGTAATCAATAGAAGACAGATTAAAGAGGTGTAAATTTCTTGTTCTGGTTGAAAACATTCAACTGAAATTACAATATACAAGGGTAGAAAACTAAAGAAATTTTGATTATTCTCATATTAACTAATAAATAAACACAGTAATCATAACTAATAATATATATCGCACAGCATTTTGTGATAAAATTTTGCTTATTGATGCATTTCCCCCACTGATTACACCACAACATATACATTTATCTTTCTGGTACCAACAATGTAATAATCCTGTCTCTGTTTTGTGTCTTATGTAGATTAGTACTTACTGTGCTGTAAATTATTTCCACCTGACAATGACCAGAGGTGCTGATACACTCTTTCACTCTTGCCAGGTATGTGATGATGGCCCAGTTTATGTGTTCAGGACTGGTAGTAAAACAATAAACCATGACACTTCTCGTGTGGCTGATGAATATGTGAGGAGAAGAAAACATACATGTAAGCTATTTTGGATCAGAAATGTTAAACTACAGCTGGAACAGAAAGTGGATATTTATGAGATTTTGAGGCCCAATTCACAGAGCTAATAATTATGCTTCAAACTATTCAAATCTCTAAGGATCTTCTAATACTAACTTAGAAGAGACAGGGCAAAAGTTAATGTACTGAGAAAGTGATAACGCTTTAAATCTCTGGAAGGAGTTTAATTGTACTGTTCTGACCTCCTGGTTGGAGAGATATTACCAAACCATTACACACACTTTCAATTAAATGAAGTATTATGAGGTTTGATATGTGTAATTTTATTTAATGAATAATGTAATTTGTAGATAGTTAAATTTTCCATATAAAATATCTAATACAGTTTATATTTTTCAGTTGTATCTGTGAGAAGAAATTTTGTCTTCTAATTTCTGTTCCATAAAAATACTTTCTTCATTAGTTAATGACAAGAAGAGATGATGTTTTCTAGTCAGATTCAAATGGTTATTTGAGTTTCTGAATGTTATTGAACTGTAATTCATGTCTCTTCCAATAAAATTTTCTCTTTTCTTCCCTCCCTTTCATGTTCTAATACTTTATTTCTCATTACACATAATGGCCTGTTTTTGAACTTGAGATCCTGTGCTTCAATCTACTGGGTAGTAGGTTTACAGATGTGAGAGGTTTTGTAAATCTCTCTGTTTAACACCTCAGTCTTTGGGAAAATATGTTTAGTTGATGACTTAATATGTTTAGATGGTGACTTAATGAAAATTATCTTCTATTGAATATTACAATTCATTTTTGAGATGCCTTAAAATATAATTTTATGTGTGAATAGATGACAGATTGATTTTTAGTTTACAGATATGAAGAAGGTTCAGACAAATATTGATTTGGATAGGAGAGAAATTATATTAACTATGTTAACACATATAATTGTAGAGAGTAAATTTTATGGAGACCAAATGGCAGGACGACATATACATATACACAAAAAATATATACATGCAATCATGCACACACATTAACATATAACATCCATAGTATAGATAAACACACACACCTATATACATATGTGTGTGTGTGTATGTGTGTGTGTGTGTGTGAAGATAAATGCTAAAATTGAGACATCTTTGAATGAATAAACAATGGAAATATACAATACTGATCAGAGATATTTGTGCTAGAAACTCTGATCTAGCACTACATGAAATCCTAACTTAGTCTAAAATTTAGAGGAGAAAAATACTTATGTATATCAGTGATTTTTCTGTGTTTTTTAAAACTTTCCATATCATTTTATGGTAAAATGTTCTGATAATGATGAACATTAATCTCTGGTGAAACAAAAACTTTTGAGCTTTTACCTGTAAATGTTTAGTTTGGAGAACTTTCACTTTTTGATTTCCTTTTTTGTGTTTTACTTTTTATAACAATAAATTTCCTTAGTACTAATGATCTTTCCCTATTCACATAATATTAATGGATCACAAACCCATCCTACTGAAGATGCATTTTTACAGGCAAAAGTAATAAATATATTTTTTCTCCCAAGGGTTTATAAATCAAACAGAAAGTCTATTGGCCTGTTCTAAATATATGCAATTATCTGTGAGAAATGAATCCATGCCCTCAGAAAATAAGGAAGAAGCATACAACACATGCTGGGGTCCAGCTAATGCCATGAATAAAATAAAACATTAATTTACATATGTAAGTAAGTGTGTAGTAAAACCAATGAATTAGATACTTTCATAGGTAGAACAAAAGGGTTGTTGGTAATTGAAGTTCCATAGATATCACTCAGGGGAAGGAGAAAAGTCAAAAAAGGAAGTAGATATTATATGTCAGTCAGTAATATGGGAGTTTTTAAGGTGATACAACTGTTCAGTTGACTACAAATAGATGTCCTTATAATTAGTATTTTACCTTTGTGGATATATTATGCAAGGTCCTGATAAACAGTTTGCCACCTTATTCTATTAGCTTTATTTGTCAACAGAAACTTGTGAAGCTCTATAGGAATACTGAATTTAGACTTCTGTTTACCCAACAACAGGCCTTTTCTTTACATTTTCTGAGTTCTTATGGTTAGTACATTGTCCCTAGCACTGACATTTTGGGCTTCCCACTTTTGACCGAATTGTATATAGCATAGGTTAATATATCCCACACTATCAGAAATCTCATGAATATAAATTAGAGAGGAAGTATACTCTAAATGTTCTATGTATCAATATCAATGTTGCTTCCCAGGACTGACCAGCCATTACACTCCATTCATATGACACATGTCTTACAACCAGGCTTTAGGCCCTGATGCCATTGACCAATTGAAGTAACTTTGACTTATATCTAGTCATTAGGTGAAGTGAAGGTTGCTTGTATTGTCATGTGAGTCAGACTCATGTGTTTTACTGAGGCAGACTCATGTTTGGTTGAGGCAAGACTCCTAAGAGCACTCATGATATTTGGTAAGAGTATAAATAGGACTCAACAGACTATGAGGATGCAGTGCTTTCATAGCCAGGTGTGAAATACTTTGTTGATCTCATGTCTTTACTGATCCTCACTTTATTTTGAGAGGCATGGCAGAAGTCTTCTCAAGGCCATCCAGCTAGACCTAGTCATACCTATTGATTCAGTGCTGATTTAGTGAATGCCTGCCTGTTTCTGTTTGATTGTGACATTGCTGCTTATTTGTCTTTGTTGCCCTGATTCTACTGAACTAGACTGTGGGTATCCTGGCAATGGAGATTGTAATGTCCCCACAGAAATACATCTAAACCGGTACACTTACCATATGTTCTCCCTTACCTTTGGATGGTGAGATAGAAGAAGTATCAAAGGATTTGAAAAAACTCATTAAAGCAGGTTTTGAAAAATCTAAGTCTACAAGTGGCACCAATGTGCTTTGGGGATAATGGATCATTCTGCCTTGATTGTGGTAAAGAAAAGTTCCAGTTATGAGGGGTTAGAAACTTTCCATTAGAAAGTTGGCAATATTGCACCTACAGCTCCTTGGTGTTCTCTTACCTTGTTCCCAGAGGAATTTGGGTTTTGTTTCATGGTTTTTCTGTATATACTTTTGAAAATGATTGAAGATAAATCTTATAATTCTCTTATGTTAAAGAAGATTGAAGAGTTTTCTAAGAGCATGGAAAGTTTTCAAACAGAAGTGCTTGGGAAACAAAAAGAAACAGTGGGAGGAGAACAACTGGTTACAGACTTGAATATACTTCAGGATAATAAGGGGAAGTAAAATGAAGTGGAAGGTGAGTGGTCCACTCACTTTGACTGCTGAGCCCCCAGGTCACCTTCATGAAACTATGGTCTCAGAATAGCAGACATGATATAAAGACAAGAAGACAGTTTTCAGTCATTTCCATTGTCAGAACATTTCCTTGGGCCTACACAGGTATCTTCATCCTTCTCTGTCTTTATGCACTCTATGTCTGCTAATAATGGTGACCATGGTTGTAGTGATTGACTTGGTGTCTGATAGAAATGCTAGATAGATCATTTTAAACAGGCTATGATGTTTTGGTTTGCATGCTTCATTTGTTAAAGAAATGTTAAATATTATGGCAGTGCCCAATAGGATTATCCCCAAATACTGGAAGAGATTAGCATCAGCTGTTCTATAAAATGGACAATTGCAATGATTAATGTGGTGGAGTCACAGAGCTACAAAATATAAACCGATGGAATTCAGTCAGGTGAATAAACATTACTAAAGGCTCCTTGGTGAAGGTCCTTGCAGTGATTTACAACATTATCTAATCTGAAGATAGCACAATTGAACATTGTTGTGTTGTGGCTTTATGAGCCTGGGCTATGATTGAGAAGTCAGGGATTAAAAACTCCATCATTTATGCAGAAGCATTCAATAGTTGCCATATCATACCCTGAAATGAGACAGTCAGTGATAGAAATATTAGCCTTTGAAAATGCAGGTGTTGCATGTAATGGTATTAATCTACTGTGGAAAGGGCAACCATTGATCAAAGGTCTTCCTATCCAAGAGTGACATATAAAGTAATCTCTTGCCATAAGAAAACAAAGAGAGGGGTCTCTCAGCTTGAGATTTCACAGTACACAATATAAGCTGTCTTTCTTTGGTCAGCCAGAAAGTAGCAAGCAGACAAGAAAGTCAAAATCAGTACTTCTGCTCTTACACGATACAGAAGGAACTGCAGCTTTGTATCTGCCTATAGGCTAACGTCTATCTCTATCTCCTGAAGTTGAATATTACAATATAACCATTACTATGGATGGTCCTTTACCTTCAGGAATAGTGGCAAAGGCAAGGCCACTGTAGTAGAAAAGACAGAAGCTTTGGGGAATACTGGAAAATATGTGTTCTGTCAAACATTGGTTAATGACCACAAACCCAAATTAAAGTTGCAAAAGTGTGGTGCTGACATAAAAGTTTAGGTAGATACACAATCTGATGTTAGAGTACTTTTCAAAAAGACTTTTAATTTAATTTGGCCACTTCAAAATGTTTATTAAGAGTTCACTGGAATTGGTAAATTATAAGTAATAAGAAAAAGTGTCTGATGTATTAACTGTGTAGGGCCACACGAGGGATGTTGACATCCTATTTGGCTGAAACATGCATAAATTTATGGGGAAGGTATCTTATATAATGATGTGGTAAAAAAATAATATTTGTGTAATTCTAGGGACAGCAAATAACAAAATTAAGTGTGATAAATGATTCTGGGGAATTAATTGATATGGGTTGATTGAGAAGAATCACAAACTGTATCAATGGTGTAAAAAAATGATCATAGTGATTAAATTTCTGAACTTATAAAAGGGGCCACTGAAAACATACCCACAGCCTTGCTCTTAAATGGTTGTCAAACCAGTCTGCGTCTGCATGGCAAGAATAGTGGCCCACAACCAAAGAAATAGTCCAGGATCTTGAACAACTGATAAGGGAGGCAGCCGAAGGCTCAACATATTAAAAGTCTACCAGTTCCAAGAATTCCCCTGTAATTGTTTTTTAAAAAGGAAACAAGGAAAATGGAGCATGTCAATATGGTTTAAGAGCAGATAAGTGAGTGTTCTTTTGAGACTGGGTTGCCTCACTTAGGATGATGTTCTCCAGTTCCATCCATTTGTCTAAGAATTTGATGAATTCATTGTTTTTAATGGTTGAGTAGTATTCCATTGTGTAAATATGTCATATTTTCTGTATCCATTCCTCCACTGAGGGACATCTGGCTTCTTTCCAGCTTATGGCTGTTATAAATAGGGCTGCTATGAACATAGTGGAGCATGTATCCTTATTACATGCTGGGGAATCTTCTGGGTATATGCCCAGGAGTGGAATAGCGGCATCCTCCAGAAGTATCATTCCCAGTTTTCTGAGGCACCAGCAGAATTATTCCCAGAGTAGCACCAGCTTGCAACCCCACCAGTAGTGTAGAGGTGTTCCTCTTTCTCCACATCCTCGCCAGCATCTGCTTTCTCCTGAGTTTTTTATCTTAGTCATTCTGATTGGTGTGAGGTGAAATCTCAGGGTTGTTTTGATTTGCATTTCCATGATTACTAAGGATGATGAACATTTCTTTAGGTGCTTTTCAGTCATTCAATGTTCCTAAGGTGAAAATTCTTTGTTTAGCTCTCTACCCCATTTTTAAGGGGGATATTTGGCTCTCTGGAGTCTACCTTCTCGAGCTCTTTGTATATCTTGGATGTAAGCCAAGTATGATGTAGTGTTGGTAAAGATCTTTTCCCAATTTCTTGGTTCCAGTTTTCTCATTTTGACAATGTCCTTTGACTTACAGAAATTCTGTAGTATTATGAGGTCCCATTTGTCAATTCTTGATCTTAGAGGATAAACTTTTGGTGTTTTGTTGAGGATATTTTCCCCTGTGCCCATGTCCTCAAGGGGCTTCCCCAGTATCTTTTCTATTAGTTTCAGTGTGTCTCACTTTATGTGGAGGTTCTTGATCCACTTGGATTTGAGCTTAATTCAAGGAGATAACAATGGATCAATTTGCATTCTTTTGCATGCTGACCTCCAGTTGAACCAGCACCATTTATTTAAAATGCTATCTTTTTCCACTGGGTGATTGTAGCTCCTTTGTCAAAGATCAAGTGACAATAATTCTATGGGTTCATTTCTGGGTCATCAATTCTATTCCACTAACTTACTTGCCTGTCACTGTACAAATACCATGCCGTTTTTAACACAATTGCTCTGTAGTACTCCTTGAGGTCAGGAATACTGATTCCCCCAGAAGTTCTATTACTGTTGAGGATAGTTTTAGCTATCCTGGGTTTTTTGTTATTCCAGATGAATTTGAAAATTCCTCTTTCTAAGTCTATGAAGAATTGAGTTGGGATTTTAATGGGGTTTGCATTGAATCTGTAGATTGCTTTTGGCAAGATGGCAATTTTTACTACATTAATCCTGCCAATCCACGAGCGTGGAAGATTTTTCCATCTTCTGAGGTCTTCTTCAATTTATTTCATCAAATACTTGAAGTTCCTGTCATACAGATCTTTCACTTGTTTGGTCAGAGTCACACCAAAATACTTATTTTTTGTGGCTATTGTGAAGGGTGTCATTTCCCTAATTTCTTTCTCAGCCTGTTTATCCTTTGAGTATATGAAGGTGACTGATTTGCTTGAGTTAATTTTATATTCAGCCACTTTGCTGAAGTTGTTTACCAGCTGTAGGAGTTCTCTGGTGGAGTTTTTTGGATCACTTATGTATACTATCATATCATCTGCAAATAGTGATAGTTTGACTTCTTCCTTTCTAATTTGTATACCTTTGACCTCCTTTTGTTCTCTAATTGCTCTGGCTAGAACTTCAAGTATTATATTGAATAAATATGGAGAGAGAGGGCAGCCTTGTCTAGTCCCTGATTTTAGGTGGGATTGTTTCAAGTTTCTCTCCATTCAGTTTGATATTGGCTACTGGTTTGCTGCATATTGCTTTTATTATGTTTAGGTACTGGCCTTGAATTCCTGTTCTTTCCAAGAACTTTAACATGAAAGGATGCTGAATTATATCAAATGCTTTTTCATCATCTAATGAAGTGACCATGTGGTTTTTTTCTTTGAGTTTGTTTTTGTAGTGGATTACATTGATGGATTTCCATCTATTGAACCATCCCTGAATCCCTGGGATGAAGCCTACTTGATCATGGTGAATGATCATTTTGATGTGTTCTTGGGTTCAATTTGACCAAAATTTTAATGAGTATTTTTTTCATTGATATTCATAAGGGAATTTGGTCCAGGGTTCTCTTTTTTGGTTGGATCTTTGTGTGGTTATGGTATCACTGAAATTGTGGCTTCATAGAACAAGTTGGGAAATGGTCCTTTTGTTTCTATTTTGTGGAATAGTTTGAAGGGTATTAGCATTTGGTCTCCTTTGAATGTCTGACAGAATTCTGCACTAAACCCATCTGGTCCTGTGCTTTTTTGGTTGAGAAACTGTCAATGACCACTTCTATACTTTAGGGGTTATGGGACATTTTGGTAGTTGGTATCTGTCTAGGAAATTGTCCATTTCATCCAGATTATCCAGTTTTGTTGAGTATAGGCTTTTGTAGTAGGATATGATAATTTTTTGGATTTCCTCAGTTTCTGTTGTTTTTTCACCCTTTTCATTTCTGATTTTGTTAATTTGGGTACTGTCTCTGTGCCCTCTGGTTAGTCAGGCTAAAGGTTTATCTATCTTGTTGATTTTCTCAAAGAACCAGCTCCTACTTTTGTTGATTCTTTGTATAGTTCTTTTTGTTTCAACTGTTTGATTTCAGCCCTGAGTTTCATGATTTTCTGACTTCCACTCCTCTTAGGTGTATTAGCTTCTTTTTGTTCTAAAGCTTTCAGTGGTTCTGTTATACTGTTAGTGTATGCCCTGTCCAGCTGCTTTTTGTAGGCACTCAGAGCTATGAGTTTTCCTCTTAGCACTGTTTTCATTCTGTCCCATAAATGTGGGTATGCTGTGCCTTCATTTTCACTAAATTCCAAAATGTCTTTGATTTATTTCCTTATTTCTTCCTTGACCAAGTTATTGAGTAGAGAATTGTTAAGCTTCCATGTGTATGTGGGCTTTCTGTTGTTTTTGTTGCTATTGAAGACCATCCTTATTCCATAGTGATCTGATAGGAGGCATGGAATTATTTTGATCTTCTTATATCTGTTGAGGTCTATTTTGTGACAAATTATATGGTCAGTTTTGGAGAAGGTATCATGAGGTGCTGAGTAGAAGGTATATTCTTTTGATTAAGTATGAAATGTTCTATAGATATCTACTAAATCCATTTGGTCCAAAACTTCTGTTAGTTTCACTGTGACGCTGTGTACTTCCCAGATCTGTCCACTGAAGAGAGTGGGGTGTTTAAGTCATCCACAATTATTGTGTGTGGTACAATGTGTGCTTTAAGCTTTAGTAAGATTTCCTTTATGAATGCATGTGCCCTTGTATTTGGGGTATAGATGTTCAAAATTGAGAGTTCTTCCTGGTAGAGTTTTCCTTTGATGAGTATAAAGTTGCCTTCTGTATCTTTTTTGATGACTTTTCATTGAAAGCCTATTTTATCTGATATTAGAATTGCTACTCCAGCTTGTTTCCCTTGACCATTTGCTTGGAGAACTGTTTTCAAGCCTTTTACTCTTAGGTAGTGTTTGTCTTTGACATTGAGATACATTTCCTGTCTGCAGAAAAATGTTGGGTCTTGTTTATGAATCCAGCCTGTTAGTCTATGTCTTTTTTATTGGGCAATTGAGTAGATTGATTTTAAGAGATATCAAGGAATAGTGGTTGCTGCTTGCTGCTGTTTTTGATGTAAGTTTTATGTTTGTGTGGTTATCTTCTTTTGGGTTAGTTAAAAGATTAGTTTCTTGGTTTTTCTTTTGTGTAGTTTCCCTCCCTTTGCTGGTGTTTTCCATTCATTATCCTTTGAAGGGCTGGATTTGTGGAAAGATACTGTGTAAATTTGTTTTGTCATGAAAAACCTTGTTTTCTCCATTTATGGTAGTTGACAGATTTGCTGGATATAGCAGATTGGGTTGGCATTTGTGTTCCCTTAGGGTCTGCATAATGTCTGCAACTTAAAGGGCCAGCAAATATCTTCAACAAAATTATGGAAGAAAACTTCCCTAACCTAAAGAGAAAGATGCCCATGAATATACAAGAAGCCTACAGAACTCCAAACAGACTGGACCAGAACAGAAATACCTCCCGTCACAAAATGATCAAAACCCCAAATGTACTAAACAAAGAAAGAATACTTAGGGCAGTAAGATAAAAAGGGCAAGTAACATATAAAGGAAGACCTATCAGAATTACACCAGATTTCTCACCAGAGACTATGAAAGCTAGGAGATCCTGGGCGGAGCTCATGCAGACTCTAAGAGAACACAAATGGCAGCTGAGACTACTATACCCAGCAAAACTCTCAATTAATATAGATGGAGAAACCAAGATATTCCATGACAAAACCAAATTTACACAATATCTTTCCACAAACCCAGCCCTACAAAGGGTAATAGGGGGAAAACATCATTACAACGAGGGAAACTATACCCTGGAAAAAGCAGGATATTAAGCTTCTTTCAACAAACCCAAAAGAAGATAACCATACATGTATAAAATTAAAATCAAAAATGATAGGAAGCAATAACCACTACTCTTTAATATCTCTTAACATCAATAAACTCAATTCCCCAATAAAAAGACATAGACTAACAGACTAGTTATGTAAACATGACCCTACATTTTGCTGCATACAGGAAACACACCTCAATGTCAAAGACAAAAACTACCTTAGAGTAAAAGGCTGGAAGACAATTCTACAAGCAAATGGTCCCAGGAAACACGCAGGAGTTGCCATTCTAATATCAGATAAAATTGACTTTCAACCTACTGTCATCAAAAGAGACATGGGAGGTCACTTCTTGCTGCTCAAAAGAAAAATTCAACAAGAGGAACTCTAAATCCTGAACATCTATGCTCCAAATACAAGGGCACCCTCATTCATAAAAGAAACTTTACTAAAGTTCAAAGCACACATTGCACCTAACACAATAATTGTGGGTGACTTCAACACTCCACTCTCATTAATGGACCGATCAGGAAAACAGAAACTAAACAGGGAGACAGTGAAATTAATTAAAGCTTTGGACCAATTGGATTTAACAGATATATATAGAACGTTTCATCCCAAAACAAAAGAATATACCTTTTTCTCAGCACCTCATGGTACCTTCTCCAAAATCGATAATATAGTAGGTCACAAGACAGACCTCAACAAATATAAGAAGATTGAAATAATCTCGGCCTCCTATAATATCACTATGGAGTAAAAGTGGTCTTTAATAAAAATAAAAACAACAGAAAGCCCACATACACATGGAAACTGAACAATACTCTACTCAATGATACCTTGGTCAAGGAAGAAATAAAGAAAGAAATAAAGATTTCTTAGATTTAATGAAAAAGAAGGCACAACATACACAAATCTATGGGACACAATGAAAGCAGTGCTAAGAGGAAAACTTATAGCTTTGAGTGCCTCCAAAAAGAAATTTGAGAGAGCATACACTAGAAGATTAATGAAACAACTGAAAGCCCTGGAACAAGAAGAAGCTAATTTGCCCAGGAGGAGAAGAAGACAGGAAATCATCAAACTCAGGGCTGAAATCAATCAAGTAGAAACCAAGAGAACCATACAAAGAATCAACAAAACCAAAAGCTGGTTCTTTGAAAAAATCAACAAGATAGATAAACGTTTAGCCAGACTGACCAAAGGGCACAGAGAAAGTATCCAGATTAGCAAAATTAGAAATGAAAATGGAGATATTACAACAGAAACCGAGGAAATTCAAAAAATCATCTGATCCTACTACAAAAACCTATACTCAGCACAACTGGAGATTTTGGAGGAAATGGACATTTTTGTAGACAGATACCAATTACCAAAATTAAACCAGGGTCAAATAGACCATCTAAACAGACCCATAACCCCTAAAGAAATAGAAGAGGTCATAGATAGGGTTCCAACAAAAAAAGCACAGGACCAGATGGTTTCAGTGCAGAATTCTATCAGACCTTCAAAGAAGACTTAATACCAATACTCTTCAAACTATTCCACCAAATAGAAACAGAAGGAACACTACCCAACTCCTTCTTCAAAGCCACTATTACGCTGATACCAAAACCACACAAAGATCTAACTAAGAAAGAGAATTTCAGGCCAATTTCCCTAATGAATATTGATGCAAAAATACTAAATAAAATTCTTGCCCACCGAATCCAAGAACACATAAAAACAATCATCCACCATGATCAAGTAGGCTTCATCCCAGGGATGCAGGGATGGTTCAATATAAGGAAATCCATAAATGCTATCCACTACATAAACAAACTCAAAGAAAAAAAACACATGATCATTTCATTAGATGCTGAAAAAGCATTTGACAAAATTCAGCATCCTTTCATGCTAAAAGTCTTGGAAAGGACAGGAATTCAAGGCCCATATCTAAACATAGTAAAAGCAATAAGCAAACCGGTAGCCAACATCAAACTAAATGGAGAGAAATTTGAAGCAATCCCACTAAAATCAGGGACTAGACAAGGCTGGCCCCTCTCTCCATATCTTTTCAATATAGTTCTTGAAGTCCTCGCTAGAGCAAGTAGACAACATAAGGAAGTCAAAGGGATACAAATTGGAAAGGAAGAAGTCAAACTATCACTATTTGCAGATGATATGATCATATACTTAAGTGACCCTAAAAACTCTACTAGAGAACTACTCCAGCTGATAAACAACTTCAGCAAAGTGGCTGGCTACAAAATCAAAGCAAGCAAATTAGTAGCCTTTATATATTCAAAGGATAAGCAGACTGAGAAAGAAATTAGGGAAATGACTCCCTTCACAATAGCTACAAACAGCATAATGTATCTTGGGGTGACTCTAACCAAACAAGTGAAAGACCTATATGACAAGAACTTCAGATCTCTGAAGAAGGAAATCGAAGAAGATCTCAGAAAATGGGAAAACCTTCCATGATCATGGATTGGCAGGATTAATATAGTTAAAATGGCCATCTTGCCAAAGGCAATCTACAGATTCAATGCTATTCCCATAAAAATCCCAACCCAGTTCTTCATAGAGCTAGAAAGAGCAATTCTCAAATTCATCTGAAATAACAAAAAACCCAGGATAGCTAAAACTATTCTCAACAGTAAAAGAACTTCAGGGGGATTCAGTATCCCAGACTTTAAACTTTATTACAGAGCAATAGTGATAAAAAAAACTGCATGGTATTGGTACAATATCAGGGAAGTGGATCAATGGAATAGGATTGAAGACCCAGAAATGAACCAACACACCTATGGTCACTCTTCAATTTATTTCTTCAGAGAATTGAAATCCTTGCCATATAGTTTTCTTACTTGCTTGATTAGAGTCACACCAAGATATTTTATATCATTTGTGACATTTGTGAATGGTGTCATTTCCTTAATTTCGTTCTCAGTCCAATTATCCTCTGAGTATATTAAGGCTATTGTTTTATTTCAGTTAATTTTATATCCAACTACTTTGTAGAAGTTGTTTATCAGTTGTGGGAATTCTCTGATGTAATTTTTGGGGTCAGTTAAATATTTTATCATATCATATGCAAATAGTAACTTGAGATGTCATTGTACCTAATATGGAAACTAGTGCTGTCTTTTTTTTCTGTCTGGTCAAGACAAACTCCCTTCTGTTTCGATAATTTAAAAGCCATTGAAGTGCAGCAGTGGCTGGTCCAGCTGAAGGGCCATCAGCAGTGGAACCAAGGCGACACAGGGTCCAGTTAGGCCCTGTGCCCACGACCACTGACCTTCGCTGACCAGCCGGGCGGCAAGCAGCTGCGGTTGTGCGGCGCCTTTCCTGCACGGAAGCCACTTCAGAACTCGGCCTCCCACCAGTCAGGAGAGGTGCATCCATCTTGGTTTCGGACTCCAGGGATCAGACAGACTGAGGTACACAAACATAATCCGAGGCCAACACCGCGGTGGTCTGAGCCCGACGGGCGTTGGCCTGCACCCAGGCCCTGGGCTGGTCGGGGGGCCATCGGGGTGCCAACCCAGCCAGGAGGTTTTTTGCCCAGGCCTGCGTGCGCGCCGCCATTTTGCCTGCAGGACGACAGAGAGCTCTGGCGGGCAGACCTGTAACAGGCATAGCCTGAGGCTAACAAAGCGGGGGTCTAGGCCCCAAAAGGCACAGGACTGACCCCAAGAACTGGGCGGCTTGGTGGAACATCTGTGAGTCAACCCGCCCAGGAGGTTGTTAACACAGCAGACTCTCCCGGCACTTTCAGGGAGCACGGGCGCACACGCCCGCCATCCTGGTCACCTGGTGGACCCAATTAACAGTCATAGCCCTAGGGGAACTTTGCTCGGACCTTGGCCTCCCAGGCTTTTGCCTGGACTCAGGGCCTGGGCGGCCAGGCTAACCTTGTGTGCGCCAGCCCGGTTGGCGGATCGGCTGCCCAGCGGAGTGAGTGGAACACAGGGGAGGTCACAGCAGCATACACCATCGGCACTCCCTGGGGGTGCACACGGGCTCCATCTGGTCCACAGACACAATCTGGGGCAGGGCCTCAGGCCGAAGCCCTCAGCTCAACTCTCTCCGCTTCCAGATCCAGATCAGCCTGGGCGGCCGCACCACATCTCCAGGTCCTGCAAGAGGCTAGCTGGGCTTCGGGGCGGCCAGCTGGGAGAAGTCAGTGTGCTCCAGTGAATCCAACGGGCCCCAGCGGGAGCCTTCGGGTGCCTGCTTTGGGATCTGAACAGCCTGGGCAGCAGCACCCAGTCTACAGGCAGTGCAGGAGGTAAGCTGTGCACCAGAGGCCAACTGGGAAGGGGCAGCTTGCACTGGTGAGTCCAGCACTGACAAGACAAACTAACACCAGTGAGAACTACATGGCAAAAGGCAAACGCAGGAACGTCACTAACAGAAATCAAGGCAATATGGCAACATCTGAACCCAATTCTCCTCTACCAACATGTCCTGAATACCCCATCACACCAGTAAAACAAGATTTGGATTTAAAATCACTGGTCATGATGCTGGTACAGGAACACATGAAGGACATACTTGAAGAAATTCAGGAGAAAATGGATCAAAAGTTAGAAGCCCTTGCAAGGGAAACACAAAAATCATTGAAAGAAATCCAGGAGAATACAAAAGCCAACAAGTAGGAAATGCAAAAAACACTTAAAGAAATACATGAGAACTTTGGTCAACAGGCTGAGGTCATGAAAAACGAAACACAAAAATCTCTTAAAGAAATACAGGAGAACTTTGGTCAACAGGCTGAGGTCATGAAAGAGGAAACACAAAAATCTCTTAAAGAATTACAGGAAAGCACAAACAAGCAAGTGAAGGAGCTAAGCAAAACCATCCAGGATCTAAAATCAGAAGTAGAAACAACTAAGAAAACTCAAAGGGAGACAACTTTGGAGATAGAAAGCCTTGGGAAGAAATCAGGGGACAGAGATGAAAATATCAACAACAGAATACAAGAGATAGAAGAAAGAATCTCAGATGGTGAAGATTCCATAGAAACCATGGACTCAACAGTTAAAGAAAATGCAAAATGCAAAAAGCTTGTAACCCAAAATATCCAGGAAATCCAGGACATAATGAGAAGACCAAACCTAAGGATTATAGACATAGATGAGAGTGAAGATTTACAACTTAAAGGGCCAGCAAATATCTTCAATAAAATTATGGAAGAAAACTTCCCTAACCTAAAGAGAGAGATGCCCATGAATATACAAGAAGCCTACAGAACTCCAAACAGACTGGACCAGAACAGAAATACCTCCCGTCACATAATAATCAAAATACCAAATGTTCTAAACAAAGAAAAAATACTAAAGGCAGTAAGAGAAAAAGGCCAAGTAACATATAATGGAAGACCTATCAGAATCACAGCAGACTTTTCACCTGAGACTATGAAGGCTAGAAGGTCCTGGGCAGATCTCATGCAGACTCTAAGAGAACACAAATGCCAACCAAAACTACTATATCCAGCAAAACTCTCAATCACCATAGATGGAGAAACTAAGATATTTCATGACAAAACCAAGTTTACCCAATATCTATCCACAAACCCAGCCCTAAAAAGGATAATAGGAGGACAACACCAATACAAGGAGGGAAACTTCACCCTGGAAAAAGCAAGATAGTAACCTTTCATCAAACCCAAAAGAAGTTAAGCATTCAAATTTAAAATTAACGTCAAAAATGATAGGAAGTAACAATCACTATTCCTTAATATCTCTTAACATCAATGGACTCAATGCCCCAATAAAAAGACACAGACTAACTGAATGGATACATAAACAGGACCCTACATTTTGCTGCTTACAGGAAACACACCTCAGGGTCAAAGACAAACACTACCTTAGAGTAAAAGGCTAGAAGACAGTTTTACAAGCAAATGGTCTCAGGAAACAAGCTGGAGTAGCCATTTTAATATCACATAAAATTGACTTTCAACCCAAAGTCATCAAAAGAGACCCTGAGGGACATTTCTTGCTGGTCAAAGGAAAAATACAAAAAGAAGAACTGTCAATCCTGAACATCTATGCCCCAAATACAAGGGCACCCTCTTTCATAAAAGAAACTTTATTAAAACTAAAAGCACACATTGCACCTAACACAATAATTGTGGGTGACTTCAACACTGCACTTTCCTCAATGGACCAATCAGGAAAACAGAAACTAAACAGGGACACAATGAAACTAGTTGAAGCTTTGGACCAATTAGATTTAACAGATATATATAGAACATTCTATCCTAAAACAAAAGAATATACCTTTTTCTCAGCACCTCATGGTACCTTCTCCAAAATCGACCATATAATTGGTCACAAGACAGACCTCAACAAATATAAGAAGATAGAACTAATCCCATGCCTCCTATCTGATCACTATGGAGTAAAAGTGGTCTTCAATAGCAACAGAAACAACAGAAAGCCCACATACACGTGGAAACTGAACAATACTCTACTCAATGATACCTTGGTCAAGGAAGAAATAAAGAAAGAAATTAAAGACTTTTTAGAACACATTGAAAATGAAAACACAACATACCCAAATCTATGGGACACAATGAAAGCAGTGCTAAGAGGAAAACTCATAGCCCTGAGAGCCTCCAAAAAGAAAATGGAGAGAGCATACATTACCAGCTTAATGACACACCTGAAAGCCCTAGAACAAAAAGAAGCTATTTCGCCCAGGAGGAGTAGAAGGCAGGAAATCATCAAACTCAGGGCCGAAATCAATCAAGTAGAAACAAAGAGAACCATACAAAAAAATCAACAAAACCAGGAGCTGGTTCTTTGAGAAAATCAACAAGATAGATAAACCCTTAGCCAGACTGACCAAAGGGCACAGAGAAAGTATCCAAATTAACAAACTTAGAAATGAAAAGGGAGATATAACAACGGAAACTGGGGAAATCCAAAAAATCATCAGATCCTCCTACAAGAGCCTGTACTCAACACAACTGGAGAATCTGGAGGAAATGGACAATTTCCTTGACAGATACCAAATACCAAAATTAAATCAGGACCAACTAGACCATCTAAACAGTCCCATAATGCCTAAAGAAATAGAAGGAGTCATAGAAAGTCTTCCAACCAAAAAAAGCACAGGACCAGATGGCTTCAGTGCAGAATTCTACCAGACCTTCAAAGAAGAGTTAACACCAATACTCTTCAAACTATTCCACAAAATAGAAACAGAAGGAACACTACCCAATTCCTTCTACGAAGCCACAATTACGCTGATACCAAAGCCACACAAAGATCCAACAAAGAAAGAGAACTTCAGACCAATTTCCCTTATGAACATTGATGCAAAAATACTCAATAAAATTCTTGCCAACCGAATCCAAGAACACATAAAAACGATCATCCATCATGATCAAGTAGGCTTTATCCCGGGAATGCAGGTTGGTTCAATATACGGAAATCCATCAATACAATCCACTACATAAACAAACTCAAAGAACAAAACCACATGGTCATTTCATTGGATGCTGAAAAAGCATTTGACAAAATTCAGCATCCTTTCATGCTTAAAGTCTTGGAGAGAACAGGAATTCAAGGCCCATACCTAAACATAGTAAAAGCAATATACAGCAAACCGGTAGCCAGCATCAAACTAAATGGAGAGAAACTTGAAGCAATCCCACTGAAATCAGGGACCAGACAAGGCTGCCCTCTTTCTCCTTATCTTTTCAATATTGTACTTGAGGTACTAGCTCAGGCAATTCGACAACATAAGGAGGTCAAAGGGATACAAATTGGAAAGGAAGAAGTCAAACTATCATTATTTGCAGACGACATGATCATCTACCTAACTGACCCAAAGAACTCCACTAGAGAGCTCCTACAGCTGATAAACAACTTCAGCAAAGTGGCAGGTTATAAAATCAACTCAAGCAAATCAGTGGCCTTCCTATACTCAAAGGATAAGCAGGCTGAGAAAGAAATTAGGGAAATGACCCCCTTCACAATAGCCACAAACAGTATAAAGTATCTTGGGGTGACTCTTACCAAACATGTGAAAGATCTGTATGACAAGAACTTCAAGACTCTGAAGAAGGAAATGGAAGAAGACCTCAAAAAATGGGAAAACCTTCCATGCTCATGGATCGGTAGAATCAATATAGTTAAAATGGCCATTTTGCCTAAAGCACTATACAGATTCAATGCAATACCCATCAAAATCCCAACTCAATTCTTCACAGAGTTAGAAAGAGCAATTATCAAATTCATCTGGAACAACAAAAAACCCAGGATAGCTAAAACTATTCTCAGCAACAAAAGAAAATCTGGGGGAATCAGTATCCCTGACCTCAAGCAATACTACAGAACAGTAGTGTTAAAAACTGCATGGTATTGGTACAGTGACAGGCAGGAGGATCAATGGAACAGGATTGAAGATCCAGAAATGAACCCACACACCTATGGCCACTTGATCCTCGACAAAGAGGCTGAAAACATCCAATGGAAAAAAGATAGCCTTTTCAACAAATGGTGCTGGTTCAACTGGAGGTCAGCATGCAGAAGAATGCGAATTGATCCATCCCTGTCTCCTTGTACTAAGCTCAAATCCAAATGGATCAAGGACCTCCACATAAAGCCAGACACTCTGAAGCTAATAGAAAAGAAACTGGGGAAGACCCTTGAGGACATTAGTACAGGGAGAAAGTTTCTGAACAGAACACCAATAGCGTATGCTCTAAGAGCAAGAATTGACAAATGGGACCTCATAAAATTACAAAGATTCTGTAAGGCAAAGGACACCATCAAGAGGACAAATCGGCAACCAACAAATTGGGAAAAGATCTTCACCTATCCTACATCAGATAGAGGGCTAATATCCAATATATATAAAGAACTCAAGAAGTTAGACTCCAGAAAACTGAACAACCCTATTAAAAATGGGGTACAGAGTTAAACAAAGAATTCTCACCTGAAGAAAGTGGGATGGTGGAGAAACATCTTAAAAAATGCTCAACTTCATTAGTCATTAGGGAAATGCAAATCAAAACAACCCTGAGATTTCACCTCACACCAGTCAGAATGGCTAAGATTAAAAATTCAGGAGACAGCAGGTGTTGGTGAGGATGTGGAGAAAGAGGAACACTCCTCCACTGCTGGTGGGGTTGCAAATTGGTACAACCACTCTGGAAAGCAGTCTGGCGGTTGCTCCGAAAACTGGGCACCTCACTTCCAGAAGATCCTACTATATCACTCCTGGGCATATACCCAGAAGACTCCCCACCATGTAATAAGGATACATGCTCTACTATGTTCATAGTAGCCCTATTTATAATTGCCAGATGCTGGAAAGAACCCAGGTATCCCTCAACAGAAGAGTGGATGCAAAAAATGTGGTATATCTACACAATGGAGTACTATTCAGCCATTAGAAACAATGAATTCATGAAATTCTTAGGCAAATGGATGGAGCTAGAGAACATCATACTAAGTGAGGTAACCCAGACTCAAAAGGTGAATCATGGTATGCACTCACTAATAAGTGGATATTAACCTAGAAAACTGGAATACCCAAAACATAATCCACACATCAAATGAGGTACAAGAAGAAAGGAGGAGTGGCCCCTGGTTCTGGAAAGACTCAGTGAAACAGTATTCGGCAAAACCAGAACGGGGAAGTGGGAAGGGGTGGGTGGACAGGGGAAGAGAAGGGGGCTTACGGGACTTTCGGGGAGTGGGGGGGCTAGAAAAGGGAAATCATTTGAAATGTAAATAAATTATATTGAATAAAAATTTTTTTAAAAAGCCATTGAATATATACTATGATGAGAGAAGTTTTTCTTCTAGAGTGTTCTTACTGGACTGCAGAGACTCTGAGCTTTCAGAAGCATGGTGCATGTTGAGTTCTCTCTCTGCAATGTGTTCATCTATGAGTGTAAGGTCTTAGATTTATCTAACCTCTATTTGAGGGAACTTTACTATTTGTGATTTTGGTACATAATCATATACTTACTACAAACTGATCACTACAAACATTGAACTTCCTACTCAACTCTTTCCAGAGGAATATTCCCATTCACCAGTTGCCTGAACTCACATCGTAGACTTTTCATGTTTTTTCTTTTATTTGTCTCACACTTAACAATTTAGTCTATTTATCTATTTCTATTTCGTGGTATGGGGCAATCCAATCAGATTTTTCTGCTTGTGGATTTCCTACATTCCTATCACCTTAACTGATTACTGTATGCTTTATTCTAATAGTCCTTAATATCTTTGTCAACAGCTATCAAATAACCTGATGAATTTATGAATATATGTCTGGATATATAAAAAGTGACCTTTTTCATTTTAACAAACTTATAATACTTATATATAATAATGTGTAGTAATTACTTACATTAGCTGACATTTTTTGTCTGTATATCTAATTTACCTTTGGAATAATACATAATTACTCATACAATCACCTTGTCATTTCCATTTAATCTCTACCTTTTATTGTTTGTTCTTTCACTTCTTTGCTTCAGAAGCCTTCAAGTATTTTTTAAACTTTCTGTTTGGAGGAAAGATCCTTGCTTTTTCATACATCTGTCATATTTTGCTTAAAAGCATGATTTTTAATTATAATTACTTGCCAGTATCACAATTCTTTTCATGTTGGGTTGGACTTCATTGTGTAAATATATGCCATAATTTCGCTTTTCACTAACATGTTAATGGGAATCCAGATTCTTCATTATATCTTTGCTACTTTCAGGGTGCCAGAATAAATATAGTTATACAATCACCTCTTTGTACGCTGACTTCATTTCCTCCAAGTAATAGCAGAAATGCTATAGATGACTCCTGCTGTAGTTTTGAGTTTTCATTGCCGTGTGTGTGTGTGTGTGTGTGTGTGTGTGTGCTTGTCTGTGTGTGTGTGACAGAGAGACAGACAGGCAGAAAGAGAGAGAGTGGGTGGGTAGAGAAAAGTATTTTCTCTCCTGATTATATTCAGATTCTTAACTTCAATGTATGTTACTTTATAAATATATTTTCCAATATTTTTAAATTTATGTATATTCTGTATTGGACACCTTAAGAAGATGAGCTATCATTGTAGCTTTATAATTGATATTTATAAATTGTTTAGAATGAGTAATGATTATATGAATACAATACACTTTTTAGCATATTATCTCCTAATTTCATTTCTTATTGACTCCTCCTATTAGTACCCTACATTATTGTCTCCACTAAACTTTTGCTTATAAATTTGGCCCATTGCAATGCTGTACTTCAACATGTGAGATATGAATTTAAAGCAGATTATCTAGGATGACTTTCTATTCTTCAAAGCATAGTAAATTTAGCTGTAGTCAGAGATTTGTTAAGAAATGTCACATGTCAAACTATCAAACTCTTCAGCTTGTAATAACATAAGCTCAGGCTTTGTAAAAATAACTGCCAGTTATAAAGATAAATGTTGAGATGCACATAACTTCTAAATGTAAGAGTTGAAATTGGTATAGTAACAAAAAGAATAGAAATGATTCTTAATGATCTATGCACATGCATAAATTTATACTTAGCGAAAGAGGCAGTTTAAGTCTCTGATCAAAATATTAAGGTCATCTTAGAGAGGGGATGCTTGATATCCAAGATTGTCTTATATTATTTAAATTGTTTTATGAGGCCACTATTACTTTGATGAAAAATAATTAGGGAAATATTTAACAAAATGAAAATTAAAGACCAATATCTTTTATAAACATAGTTACAAAGATCATCAATATAATACTTTTAAATTAAATCAAAGAACATAAAAAATTTATTCATCATTATCATGTAGACTTAATATCAGATGTGAAATAATGATTCAAAACATATAAATAAATATTATTCATCATACTAACAAACCAAATGACAAATCTAATGATAATTTCATTAAATGCCAAAGGACTTTGACAAAATTCAACATCCCCTCATGATAAAAGGCATGGAGAGTGTCAGGATACGAATATCAATTTTCTGAATTACAAAGGAAATTATGACAAACCCACTGCCCATATCAACTTAAAGGGAGAGAAATTCATAGCACTCCACAAAATCATGTATAAGATAAGGTTATCTCCTTTCTTTCTCTCTATGCCTAAACAATACAATACTTAAAATGTTAGCAAGAATACTTAAAGGACATGAAAAAGACAAATCCATGCATGGAAGAAGTGAAAACATTTTTATTTGATGGGGACATAATTTATCCAGTAATAACCCTAACATCTCCTCAAGAAAACTTATATAGATTTAAACATTTTCAGAAAAGTTGCAGGGTAAAGTAGCAGGAAATTACCATAAAATCAATATATTTCTAATAAACAAATTACAAATTAAATGTGGTCTTGGATTCAGACTTGTCCATCCAAGCTTCAATACTTGAATCATTAGTTATCAGCAAATGGAAAGGTTCCTGAAAAAAATTTAAAGGATTAAGATTTGACTTTGTTGTGATAGATGTTATCATGTTGGAGAAAGCAGTTCACTAGGGTGGAATTTTTAAATTCTCATGCTTGGACTCCACCCCCCCACTCTCTCATCACTCATTGTCTCTTTGTCTTCCTGTATCTCTGTCAGTCTCTCTCTGTCCTTTTCTTTGTGTTTGTGTCTCTGTTTCTGTGTCTGTGTCTCTGTCACTATGTCTGTCTGTCTCTATTTCTCTCTGTCTGTCTCTCTCTCTCTCTGTCTCTCTATCTCCTCTTTGATTTTAGACAAGGATGTAGTACTCTCAGCTGTGGATATACTCCATGCCTGTCTACTTTTAGTAATAAATAATATATACTAGTGCTGTGGACCTATATGATCCCATAGTTAAATGTTTCCTTCACAACAGTTGCCTTAGACATGGTGTCTCTTCCCAGCAATCAAAATGTAATTTAGGTCCAGTTTCAGGAAAAAAAAGGGAAATAGTTCCATTAAAATGAGTTCTCATGTCACAATTTAGGGTAAGCTCCATGCCCAGGAGTAGTTGGCAAACATAAAATGGACTAAATAGTATTTTACTAGACTACCTCACTTTATTTGTTCGGACAGTTTCATCTCTTTGGAATTTTGACTTTGTATATGTATTTGACTTTTAAAATATACTCCTGTATTTTATCTGTTTTTGTTGTTAAGGAAGTTTGAAAGATGACCAAAAAATTTCATGGACAGGGGTCTGGGGAGGATTTGGTAGAATTTAGAGGATAGGAAGCATAACCATGTGTATTATATCAAAACTTTTTCAAAAAAAGGAAAAGGTGCTCACATCATCAAGGGATTTCTAAATAAGATACCTTTCAGTCAGGAAAAAGGACAAATGCTAAATGGACTTTATGAAATGAAAATGTTCCTGTACATCAAAGGAAATAGGTGAGGTAAGGTGATTTTTAATCAATATACATCTGACAGCAGAGGAATGTGTAGAACATACAAAGAGCAAAAAAACTAGCAAATAAAAATCCAATTTATGAATGGGTTAACATAATGAAGAGACAGTTCTAAATAGATGGAATAAAAGTGGACAATCACCATTAGGGAAAAAGGTAAATCTCCTTAACTATCAAAGAAATCCAAATTGAAACTTCATTTAAAATCTACCTCATCCATCTAAATTAATAGTCATTAAGAAAAAATAATGTATTATTTTGGCCATTTTCAAAAAGGAAATAGTCTTGGGTAACATTTTGTGAGATATTGGCCAATTTTACACTGTAGAGCCACAAACATTATAAGTTATTGATAGCAATTTAGATCACCCTCCATAATGTGAAGACAATACCCCATTTCTGAAGATATCACATACTAGACACACAGAACATGGAGATACCAGCTATTATTGACCCTGAATTTTCATCCATAGAGGATAGAGTTCATCGTCCCAGAATGTGATATCTACATTACCTTGGAGTAAGGAGAAATCATCAACCTCAAATGTCTTTGAAAGAGACCTGGTGCCCTCTTCTCGTGTACAGGCATACTTGCATATAGAACACTGTATGCATAATAAATAAATCTTTAAAATAGAAACCCTACAGATTCTTCATGCCAAAGATATGTGAATGAAATAGAGACAAAACAGTGGGGGAGAGACAGCTGCATCCTTTTTTCAGTGAGCATCACAGGAGGGCACACAGAAAACATGGTCGACAGACTGAAAACCTCAGAGACAGTCTAAAGTGTCCAGGGTAGGAGGTTGAAGGAAGGACAAACGCTTCCTCTGGCAGAGTGGCTGTAAGGAAGATGTTACAGCTGAGGTAAGGCAGAGCTGCACGACAGCTCAGTCTGTAAAGTGCTTGCTGCACAAGAGCAGCATCCTTCAATGGAGGATCTGGGGAGGTAGAGACCAAAAAACACACACACATACACACAGAGAGAGAGAGAGAGAGAGAGAGAGAGAGAGAGAGAGAGAGAGAGAGAGAGAACAGATATTTCTCAAAATACTTTAAATGTTTCCAGTCCCTGATGGAGTGACTTCTTTGACTAAACTCAGATAGTAGCACTCATTCAATGAAGGACAACCACTCATTTACAGGGGAGAAATGCCCACATCAGGCAGGCTTTCAGATTTTGTTTTTGCCTTCCACCTTGTTAAGATAAGGTGTCTTGTTTCCAATGCAGGCTAGCTCCAGGCTACCTAGCCTCCCTCCAGTCTCCAGTTCTCAGATCCCAGGAGGAGTGCAGGGGATTATAGGTGCATGGTACTATATATGAATTTTTTGCAAGACTTCAGAGACAGATCCAAAACCTTCTCCTGACAAGCACTTTGACCTACTAAGACATTTCCCTAGCCCCAGAATGGTAGACAATTTGGGAGATGGAATGTTCAAGGAGATAAGGCATCCTGAGGAAGGACAGTGCGGGAATGGGGCATGAAAAACAAACAAAAACAAAAACAAATAAACAAACAAAAAAATCACAATGAAAGACATCTTTTTGTATGTCAACACAAAGCATGATTTAAAATAATAGCAAAAGAGACATGTTCTCTTTCTGTTCTTGTTTTTAATTCTTTCTTTCATTTTGGGTTTTTCAAGACAGGGTTTCTCTGTATAGCCCTTAAGTCCCTGAACTCACTCTGTAGATTAGGCGGGCCTCAAGTTCTGAAATCAGCATGCCTCTGCCTCCCAAGTGTTGGAATTAAAGCCATGCCCCACCACTGCCCAGCTCTCTTTTCTTTTCATATTGGCCTTTCAAGGCAGGGTTTCTCTGTGTATCTCTCTTGGAACTTAATCTGTACACGAGGATGGCCTTGAACTCAGAGATCCACCTGTCTCTGCCTCCCAAGTGCTGGGATGAGTGGTGTGTGCCACTACACCAGGCTATTGCATTTGGAATACTATATCTCTTCTCCTTTCCTCTCCTCTCCTTCCCTCTCCTCTCCTGCTCTCTTCTCTTTTCTTCTCTTTACTTTGCTTTACTTTTTCCCCCTTCCCTTCCCTTCCCTTCCCTTCCCTTCCCTTCCCTTCCCTTCCCTTCCCTTCCCTTCCCTTCCCTTCCCTTCCCTTCCCTTCCCTTTCCCTCCCCTCCCCTCCCCTCCCCTCTCTTCCCTTCCCTTCCTTTTCCTTCCTTTCCCTTTCTTTCCCCCCTCTCTCTCCTTCCCTAACCTCCTTCCCCCCTACCCCACCCTCACCAGATGACAGATACTAAAGAATCCCAAGATCCCATGTATTGCTAGGGACAGAGATCAGAGTCAAGGTGGTACTGATCAGGAGGAAGATACTGGAGATGGATATGGGAAAGAGCTTCTAAGGAGATAGGAGACTGATCCACTTGGAGTTGAGCTTACTAGACTGAGACAGGAATGGATCATTTTGCATTCTTTTGCATGCTGACCTCCAGTTGAATCAGCACCATTTGTTAAAAAGGCTATCTTTTTTCCATTGGATGGTTTTAGCTGCTTTATTGAATGAAGATCAAGTGACCATAGGTGTATATGATCATTTCTGGGTCTTCAATTCTATTCCATTGATCTAACTTCCTGTCACTGTACCAATACCATGCAGTTTTTTAACACTATTGCTCTGTAGTACTGCTTGAGGCCTGGGATACTGATTCCCCCAGAAGTTCTTTTACTGTTGAGAATAGTTTTAGCTATCCTGGGTTTTTTGTTATTCCAGATGAATTTGAGAATTGATCTTTCCAATTCTGTGAAAGATTGAGTTCGGATTTTGATGGGGATTGCATCGAATCTGTAGATTTCTTTTGGTAAGATGGCCATTTTTACTATATTAATCCTGCCAATCCACAAGCACGGAAGATTTTTCCATTTTCTGAGATCTTCTTCAATTTCCTTCTCCAGAGACCTGAAGAATCTTCAGAATCTGAGATTTTTTCTTCTATCTTTTGTATTCTGTTTTTGATATTTGCATCTTTGACCCCTGATATCTTCCCAAGGTTTTCTATCTCCAAAGTTGTCTCCCTTTGAGATTTCTTAGTTGTTTCTACTTCTGCTTTTAGATCCTGGACAGTTCATAGATCATTGATGTTAGGAAAAAATAAACAAAAGGGGGATATGAAGTGGAAGATTCTGGTTGTATCACAGGACACAGACTCACATGGTGTTGTGCTGAGGCTAGACATGTGAGGACATTGGGATGATTAGAAAGAGTATAAATAGGATTCAATAGACAGTCATGGTGCCAAACTTTGATAACTAACTGTGCAGTGCTTTATTCTTTGCATGTATTTCTGATGTTCATTAAGTTGAGGGAGGCATGAAAGAGAACTTCTCAAGGCACTACAGCTCCTAACACTACTGCACTTGATTGCTGGTATCCTGGCAACAGACATTGGAATCTCTCCAAAGAATTACTTCTAAACAGGCACACTTCTCCATCTGCTACTTACCATATTTTCTCCTTTATTTTTGGAGGGTGGGCTAGAAGGGGAGTTGTATCATTTGAAAACCCTTATTACAGTTGATTTTGAACATCTAAGCCTACAATTGGGCCTGCTTCTTCAGGAGTGAGCATGACTCTTAAGAACAAAGTCGAGTGGTCCACACAATGTGAGAACAATCAACAAGTCCTGCCCTTCCATAAAGCCTGACATGACATCTATAGTCCTGCCAGGTGGGCCTAATGGTCAAGGTAATACCTATTCAAAACTGAACAAAACTAGATAATATCATTCTAAAAATTTGCAAGATCTTTGTTTTGTACTTTCAAAGTCCTAAGTCACCAGAGTTTTAATTTTCTTTCTCTGTTTCACTTGTCCGATATGTAACCTGGGTCCAGGATCTGAAAGAAAACTAAGGATGACAGTGTAGAAAGCTAAACCTAAGGAAGGTCTCTTAAGCAAGTTAATTTAAACTTAACACATAAGGGAGAATCTCTGACGTCTCATAGTCTTCAAAGTCTGTGAGGATATATTCTATGAACTATGCTGGAACTTTTCATTTCATGACTTAGGGAACCAATTTTTACAGACCTGCTATTTGATTGCAACAGTAGTCAACAGTCAGAGAAGATGAATTTAATACCTGATAAGGGAGTTTATATATGTATTTATCATGTTTAAAGCTCCAGATAAATGACAATAAGACATGACTGACAATATCTAGTGCATTGGGGATCCTGGGTGACACTTGCCAAAAGAGATACAGGGGATGCATAGCAAGGCAGAAGCAACTGCATGCCTCTAGCCAGTTTATTGAAGTTTTTATAACATGATGAAAGCATTACCTCAAAATGCCTCTGACAGAGAAAACTCTAAGACTGACATACCCAGCAAATGAAGAATAACAACTTCTAGACTAAAACAATGACAGCTTTACCTAAACATTTTAATAACATCCTTCTTTTCTTGAATTTAACCATCTGTGCTGGAGAACCTTGAGAGCTACTTCGCAAAACACAGGACATAGCAGGGCATTGTTTAGGCCAAGTGAGAAAAACATTTTCTTCTCTTGGTCGGCATTCCATCCTTTTTCCTTGAGCCTTTTACCAGTCCTTACTTAACCCTGTATAGGAGCTACATCTCTAATTCTCAATAATTCCTTCCTTTTTCTTTTTTTTTTTTTAAAGCAAAAGCCTCCACATGATGGCCAAGTGGCTCTGCTGAGGTTTAATACATAAAAGATATAACACAATAATTATCAATAAATAAATTATAAGGGCAACGCCAGCTTGTCCAAAGCTATGCCCAATGCTTTGAATCCATGCTTTAGGGTCCAAACCTGTTACTTGATCAGCAAACAATTTAGCAATCTCTTCAGGTGTGCTATCTTCTAAATGTGTTACCAAAAGATGCCTGAATATCATATTTCAGTGAATTAATGATTTCAGCAGCACTATCATTGCCTTCTAAATAATTTTGAAAGAACTGCCAGTCATATTGAGATTCATTAAAAGTATATTCTGTTATACAATAAATGGTTGAATTCCAATCACATCTTAAATTTATATGCTTTCCTATTGTTAACATCTTTCTGACAAGCCATTCTACAGTATGTTTCAGAAAGTCAACTTGATGTTGTAAAGACATATCTATTTTAGTTTGCTTCGTCCATAATTCATGTGAATCTTTAAGCCATTGTTCAACAAAATATTTCATTTGTAAAGATGTTTTCAAAGCAATACCTGAAACTTCTGCCATGGTTTCTACTGCTATGAGACTGAAAAGGGTAGCTATAATTATCCAAATCAAATGTTTGTTTTGTTTTAAGAGGTGATTAAACAATCTATAACAACATTGTTTTATGGATCTGTAGACCAGGACCCTCCAAGATTAACAGGCAGTCAATTATATAATCTTTGTTGAATAATCATGGTAGAATCAGAAGTATAATTAAATTCAATAGATGCATCAATACAAGAATAGACCCTACAATTAAAGCATTGAATTCCTTTCTCCTAGGTAAAATTCCCTACTAGAAATAAATAAGACATGGGAATACACATTGTAAGATTGTCCTTTTTAAATGTAGTAAAACTATATCAAGAAGCAGACTGTGCAGTTGCAGAAAAACTTCTATCAGCAAGGACTACTTCCTTCAGAGCAGCAGCATCTTTGCATAGAATAGTCTGAAATGCAGCAGAGCTTGTCAGAGGAGCACATAGATTATTGGCTATTCCGCCATCACCCATTCCATGAGTTGATTCCCATTCACTTGTTCATTCTCCTTGCCACTCATCCTGGTAACATTATACAAGTCACAAGTGGTAATATTCCATTCTGAGCATGTATTTATAAATTGTCCAAAAGGGTGACAATTTTCCCAACGACCTTTCCACAGGTACTTACAGAAGTTTTCCAAATAAATGGTTGATATTTTTGCCTAACATAAGAAAATTGACTGGAACTGGGACAAACAGAATCTTCCACATCAGTAATATTTTCCCAGGTTTGTTTTATAGACCATGCCATTAATCTCTGTAATTGAGTTTGAGATCCAGTAATGTTAATTCTGGGTAAAATCCAATTTTAGTATTCCATTTCAAGACAAGGTTTTAGTCCCAGGCAAACTGGTTCTTTACATCCAGCATATGAAAAATGTACATCATGTCTATTCAAATATGTTGTTATTCCATGGAGGGGATCAAATGCCATGGGTAGTATATAAAAAAAATATATCAACTCCCCCCCCCATATAGATGGTTCAAATAAAGATGGGTTTGGAATATGAGCCCAATAATGCACATTTTCCTTCAGCAGAGGAAACAGTAAGCAAAGCACACATGGCTAAGAATAAATGTTCTGCAGTAGATGTTTTACCCGCATGAGTCAGCGTTTTTTGCCTCTCTGTTGTTAACCTTTTCACCTGACCCCAAGTAGGCAAAAGGGCAACAGCAGCACGAATTCTTCTCCTCTGTCTTTTCTGCACATGTAAAGAAAAGGCCTCCATCTTTGCTGTAAGGTCCTTTAATTCTTCAGCCAGTTCTGTTGGTAGGAACTTCAGAGGATTACTTGGACTGTGCCTCTGGTAAGGTGCCGTTCTGTGTGGCCCTTGCTTGGATCCATCCTCCAGGCTGCCAGTATTGTTTTCCAACCTGTAGTGAGATAAAACCATATCCCCTTCCCAAATACAATAAAGTGCCTTCCTGCCATACTGCATCTTTAGCAAGTTTTACCCGAACTAGCTTACTGAGAATAAAATGTTTATCTGCTCTAGTGAGAATATCTCCTTGTGGTAAATTTAGAAAATTAACAATAAATAAAATTTGTGACATAGTCGCTCTTAGACTACTAATCTCCATTCAAGTAGCACGTCATCCTTTTTCTTCCTTCTTAATTTTTTAATTTGTTGTTTCATAGTGTGATGAACTCTTGCCAAACATTGCCTGTCCTGAGGCTTACATTCAATCCCAGTAACATTATCTATATTTTATTGTTGGCAAAAAAAATTAAATGGTTGGGATGTGTAAGCTGGTCTATTATCAGTCTTTATTCTATTTTTCTTTTATTTTATTCGATATGTTCTTTATTTACATTTCAAATGTTTTCCCTTTCTTGGATTCCTCCTCCCTGAAAGCCCCACAAGCCCTCTTCCCTCCCCCTGTTCCCCAATCTGCCCCTTCACACTTCCCTGTCCTGGTATTCCCATACACTGCTGCACTGAGTCTTTGCAGGACCAGGGGCCACTCCTTCCTTATTCTTGCACATAATTTGATATGTGAATTGTGTCTTGGTTATGCCAAGCTTCTAGGTTAACATCTGTTTATCAGCGAGTGCATACCATGAGTGTTCTTTTGAAACTGGGTTACCTCACTTAGGATGATGTTCTCCAGTTCCATCGATTTTTCTAAGAATTTCATGAATTCATTGTTTTTAGTGGCTGAGTAGTATTTCATTGTATAAATATACCACATATTCTGTATCCATTCCTCCGCTGAGGGACATCTGGGTTCTTTCCAGCTTCTGGCTATTATGAATAGGGCTGCTTTGAATATAGTGGAGCATATGTCCTTATTACATGCTGTGGAATCTTTTGGGTATATACCCAGGAGTGGTACAGTGGGTATAGCACGTGCTTTCTCCTGAGTTTTTGATCTTAGTCATTCTGATTGATGTGAGGTGAAATCTCAGGGTTGTTTTGAGTTGCATTTCCCTGATGACTAAGGATGTTGAACATTTCTTTGGGTGCTTCTCAGCCATTCGATATTCCTCGGGTGAAAATTCTTTGTTTAGCTCTGTACCCCGTTTTTAAGGGGGGTATTTGGCTCTCTGGAATCTACCTTCTTGAGTCCTTTGTATATCTTAGATATAAGCCCTCTGTCTGATGTGGGTAAAGATCTTTTCCCAATTTGTTGGTTGCTGTTTTCTTATTTTGACAATATCCTTTGCCTTACAGAAACACTGTAGTTTTATGAGGTCCCATTTTTCAATTCTTGATCGTAGATCTTGATCATTTTATTCTCATAGGCATTGGTATTTTGTTGAGGAAATTTTCTCCTGTGCCCATGTCCCCACGGGTCTTCCCCAGTGTCATTTCTAATCGTTTCAGTATGTTTGGTTTTATGTGGAGGTTCTTGATCTACTTGGATTTGAGCTTAGTAGGAGATAAGAATGGATCAATTTGCATTCTTTTGCATGCTGACCTCCAGTTGAACCAGCACCATTTGTTTAAAAGGCTATCTTTTTTTCCACTGGATGGTTGTAGCTCCTTTGTCAAAGATCAAGTGACCATAATTCTGTGGGTTCATTTCTGGGTCTTCAACTCTATTCCACTGATCTACTTCCTGTCACTGTACCAATACCATGCAGTTTTTAACACAATTGCTCTGTAGTACTGCTTGAGGTCAAGGATACTGATTCTCCCAGAAGTTCTATAACTGTTGAGGATAGTTTTAGCTATCCTGGGTTTTTTGTTATTCCAGACGAATTTGAGAATTGCTTTTGGCAAGATGGCCATTTTACTATATTAATCCTGCCAATCCAAGAACATGGAAGATTTTTCCATCTTCTGAGATCTTCTTCGATTTCTTTCTTCAAAGAGTTGAAGTTCCTGTCATACAGATCTTTCACTTGTTTGGTTAGAGTCACACCAAGATACTTTATATTTTTTTATAGTTATTGTGAAGGGTGGCGTTCCCATAATTTCTTTCTCAGCCTGTTTGTCCTTTGAGTCTATGAAGGCTACCGATTTGCTTGAGATAATTTTATATCCAGCCACATTGCTAAAGTTGTTTATCAGCTGCAGGAGTTCTCTGGTGGAGTTTTTTTGGGTCACTTATGTATACTATCATATCATCTGCAAATAGTGATAGTTTGACTTCTTCCTTTCCAATTTGTATCCCTTTGACCTCCTTTTGTTATCTAATTGCTCTGGCTAGAACTTGAGAGAGGGCAGCCTTGTCTAGTCCCTGATTTTAGGTGGGATTGTTTCAAGTTTCTCTCCATTCAGTTTGATGTAGGCTACTGGTTTGCTGTATATTGCTTTTATTATGTTTAGGTATGGGCTTTGAATTCCTGTTCTTTATAAGACCTTTAACATGAAAGGGTGCTGAATTTTAGCAAATGTTTTTTCAGCATCTAATGAAGTGACCATGTGATTTTTTTTTCCTTTGAGTTTGTTTATGTAGTGGATTACTGTGGGAAGCCATCCTGAGCTATTCGGACTTACGCTTACTCATGGCCCTAAGGTGGTGGCTGCTAAAATATGAGAACAATTAACTAGAGACTTCCCCATGAACTGTCAGTGCGAGAAGATTACCGAGAATACCACAAGATGTTCCTGCCCTAACCGCGGAATGTTCCTGCCTGTGTTAACTCCGGGTGTCCCCACCTGGATGACCTCCTCGCTTCCTGCTTCCATTGCTAGGGGTGTCTCTGCCCTTCCCTCCTTTTTCTGGTGTGAAGGTCAATTCCTTCTCTGTAAGCCTTAAAACCCACTTACCTCCCCGACATTAAATGAAGCCATGACACAACCCAGACTGACTCTGACTTTGTTAGCGTGTTTGGCTTCCTTTCTCTCTTCCCCCCATTTTTGACCCTCAGGTAGTGCCTCTTTGAGACCCTGGAATAACTGGACCTGCTGGACGGGTCATAGTGGTGCCCGAACCTTAGGGCCATGAGTAAGTCACCCTGGCTTTCCACCTTGCTCTCCAGCCTTTTGGGGCCCCTCCTGGGTCTTTTGTTGCTTTTGTCATTTGGCCCCTGGGCCTTTAACAGATTAACCAGTTTTGTTAAATCACAGATCGATTCTGCCATAAACAGACCAGTTGCAGCCCACTATCATCAGCTGGACATCCAAGACTCAGCCGAAAACCTCTCTTCTGCCGACGCGGAGGTAGCAACCATCAGCCTTCAGTTCTCTACCCTTGCTGCAGGCACAGAGCTTTCTTGGATCCTAAGCAGTAGAAACGTCTATGCCAGGCATGGTGACCTCTGGCTCCTAATAGTGGCTGACGGCCATAAGCTGTGGAGTAGCCAATGACAGGAAATATTGTGGTGCCACAAGCCAGATGCATACCGCCTCTTGGCTGCAGGGTGACTCCATGACGGGATTATTGCTTAACTCATAAGATTCATGTAATCGCTTTATTCTTGTTTTTAATTGGTCTTAATGGTATAAGGGTTTATTGTGAGTCCACTACCTGGATGCCCGTCACACCCACCAAGGGCCTGATTAAGCCATTGGAGTGGGATGTGATGCCAGGAGTAGATGCAACTTACATAGCCTAAGGCAGAAGCCCTGCCCTACTAGAGGACTTGCCCTACTAGGATCTAAAAGGCCTAGTTACTGCGGTTGCTGGACGTGGGGGCAAAACCACATAGCCTAAAACAGGCTCTCCACCGACCCTCTTTCCATAGCCACCCCCCAACTTAAGAAAGAAAAAAGGAAGAGATGTGGGAAGCCATCCTGAGCTATTCGGACTTACTCATGGCCCTAAGGTGGTGGCTGCTAAAATATGAGAACAATTAACTAGAGACTTCCCCATGAACTGTCAGTGCAAGAAGATTACTGAGAATACCACAAGATGTTTCTGCCCTAACCGCGGAATGTTTCTGCCTGCGTTAACTCTGGGTGTCCCCACCTGGATGACCTCCTTGCTTCCTGCTTCCATCGCTAGGGGTGTCTCTGCCCTTCCCTCCTTTGTCTGGTGTGAAGGTCAATTCCTTCTCTGTAAGCCTTAAAACCCACTTACCTCCCCGACATTAAATGAAGCCATGACACAACCCAGACTGACTCTGACTTTGTTAGCGTGCTTGGCTTCCTTTCTCTCTTCCCTCCATTTTTGACCCTCAGGTAGTACCCCTTCAGGACCCGGGAATAACTGGACCTGCTGGACGGGTCAGATTACATTGATGGATTTCATATATTGAACCATCCCTCAATCCCTGGGATGAAGCCTACTTGATCATGGTGAATGATCATTTTGATGTGTTTTTGGGTTCGATTTGGCCAAAATTTTAAAAAAGCAAAGTGAAGATCATCCAGTTCTACACAAAGAAACCCTATCTCCAAAAAAATGGAGAGGGTTTGAAAGGAAGAAAAAGAAAGGAGAGAAAGAGAGAGAGAAGGAAAGAAGAAAGAAGGAAACAAAGAATCAAAGAAACAAAGACACAAAGAAAGATATGGGAAGGAGGGAAGGAAGGAAAAAAAAAGAAAGAAAAGAAAGCCTTTGTGGAAATGTACAACTCTGGTTGAGCCAAATATCCCCCTTTAAAAAGGGGGTACAGAGCTAAACAAAGAATTTTCACCTGAGGAATATTGAATGGCTGAGAAGCACCTAAAGAAATGTTCAACATCCTTAGTCATCAGGAAAATGAAAATCAAAACAACCCTGAGATTTCACCACACACTAGTCAGAATAGCTAAGATCACCACACACGAGTCAGAATAGCTAAGATCAAAAAGTCAGGAGAAAACAAGTGCTGGCAAGGATTTGGAGAAAGAGGCATACTCTTCCACTGCTGGTGGGATTGCAATCTGGTACTACCACTTTGGAAGTCAGTCTGGCAGTTCCTCAGAAAAGTGGGAATAATACTTCCAGAGGACACTGCTATACCACTCCTGGGCATGTACCCAGAGGATTCCCCAGCATGTAATAAGGATACATGCTATGTTCAAAGCAGCCCTATTTAAAATATCCAGAAGCTGAAAAGAACCCAGATGTCCCTCAACGGAGGAATGGATACAGAAAATGTGGTATATATACACAATGGAATATTATTCAGCCATTAGAAACAATGAATTCAGGAAATTCTTAGATAAATGGACGGAACTGGAGAACATCATCCTACGTGAGGTAACCCAGGCTCAAAAGATCACTCATGGTATGCACTCACTGATAAATGGATATTAGCATAGAAGCTTGGAATACCCTAGACACAATGCACATATCAAATTGTGCCCAAGAACAAGAAAGGAGTTGCCCCAGGTCCTGGAAAATCTCAGTGCAGCAGTGTAGGAGGATACCAGAAGAGGGAAGTAGGAAGGGTTGGATTGGGGAACAGGGGTAGGGAAGAGGGCTTATGGGACTCTTGGGGAGGGGGGATCCAGGAAAGGGAAAATCACTTGAAATATAAATAAAGAATATATAGAATAAAAAAAGAAAGGAAGAAAAGAAAGGAGAGAAAGAGAGAGAGAAGGAAGGAAGAAAGAAGGAAACAAAGATTCAAAGAAACAAAGACACAAAGAAAGATACAGGAAGGAAGGAAGGAAGGAAGAAAAATAAAGAAAATAAAGCTTTCACGGAAATGTACAACTATGGTTCATTACTTGGAAGAGATTTAATTGCAAAATAATTAAAACAGCTGGCCCCTGTCATTTCTAAATGGCTTCTGAGAGAGGATGGTCTAGATGAATTTTCGAAGACCAGGTCTTCATTGTTCTAGATGAGTTGCTTTCTTTACCTAGGTGTAGTGGGTCCACAAATGACACCCACACCTGAGTGAGCACCAGTAATTCAGCCTGCTGAACTGACTAACCTTGTAATACGCCTTTGTCTTTATATAATAGAGAATCAGATATTGACCTTTGGGCACTGGACTTAGTTTTGATAAGAGCAAGAGAGAAGAAAATGTACAGTTTTGACAATATCCTAAGTTGTTTAAGGGTTCCTATAGAACCCCCTTGGACAACAACTCAATTAGAAGAAAGCCATTCTTAGTGCTGGAAGCTTCAGTTGGTGACAAGAGACGTCCAGTTGAGGAGGCCTCCCCATCATTTAGGAGCCCATTCATTTAGATCACTTTATATCTGTATATACAGAATGAAGCTCTTGGTGTATTAGGTTCCCATGCTATGATTCAAATAGTCCTTAATTTTAGCTGTCTCTCCCCATATTTTCAGTTTTCCCTGTCCTCCTGTTCCTTCCCTACTTGATCTTTTCATTCAAGCCCCATCATGTGTCCATCTATAACTACCTATTACAAATTCCTTTTCCTTGAAGTGAGTAAGTATGTATCCCCTTACTCTATATGTAACTGCTGAAGTCATACAGATTATACCTCATGTTTACAAGTGGCTTATAACCACTTATAAATTAACAGTTAAAATCCACATCCAAGTGAAAAAAAATGCTATGTGTGCCTTTCTGTGTCTGGGTTACCTCAATTTAACTTTTTAGCTCATTGTATTTGCCTGCAAGTACTTTTTCCATTAATTAATTTATTCACTTTACATCCCTATCATTGTCCCCAGTCCTGATCCTCCTCTCAGAGAGTCCCTCTACCCATGCCCCTCCCCATCTTCTCTGAGAAAGTGGGGCCCTCTTGAGTATTTCCCTACATGGCCCAACAAATTTCTGCATGGTTAGGCTCTCTCTCTCTCTCTCTCTCTCTCTCTCTCTCTCTCTCTCTCTCTCTCTCTCGGAGGCCAGGCAAAGCACAAATCAGCCTTTGTTCAAGAAATGGATTCCACAAACTACAGCTTATGGGATAGTCCAGCTCTAAATAGAGAATGACCTGCATTTCTGCTACATAAATGCTGAGGGCCTCTGTCTAGCCTGTGTAAGCCCTTTGCTAGGTGGCTCAGTTTCTGAGAGCACCTCAGTGGTCTGGGTTAGATGACTCTTGGTTTTCCTGTGGAGTTCCTATCCCAGTCAGGGCCTTCCATCGTCCCCCTCCCCCAACTCATCAGTAAGACTCCCCAAGTGTCCCTTCCCCCACAGCATTGAGCTGGACTTCTCAGCCCATCCCATTAGCTGTGACATTCTTGGCTGCCAGCCCCCAGCCTTCAGCTTGTGTTATCTCTGGCCTTTGTTCCTCTGAGAACAATACAGCTGTTTTCACCTGGAAACCAAGGCTGCCTCAGGGCAGTTTCACCTGGAAACATGCAGAGACCTGTGAGACATGAAGTCCTTTAATCCCAGCAGGCGACCTGCTGAGAAGAGGAGCCAACAAGTTCTCAACCATCTCCTTGAAGTAGTGGGGGGGGGGGCAGGGTTTATATTGACTAAATATTAGTAAAAATCAGTCTTGATCTGCAAATGTCGTCCTGACTCATTTCTCTTTCCTCGCCTCCCTATTTATCCGCAGAATTCTCTTCCAGGTCTCTAGTTCACCTATGGCCACGGGCAGCCACACCCAAGGTCTGTTTAATGTTGGCTCTGTGTTCCTGCATCCCTTTCAGTCAGCTACTGGGTGGAGCCTCAGAGAAGACAGTTATGGAAGACTGCATGCATAACAAAGTTTAATTGGTACTATTTGCCCATAGGATGGGTCTTAAGTTGGGCTGGTTACTGGTAGACAATGTCCTCAATTTCTGCTCCATCTTTGTCCCTCTATCTTTTTGTAAACAAGACAAATTTTGGGTTAAAAGCATGTAGGTGGATTGGTGTCCTTATCCATCTACTGGAGGTCTTATTTAGCTACAGGAGACAGCCTCTTCAGGCTCTCTCCTATATATTCCCAATGCTATGAATCTCAACTAAGGTTACCCACATTGAATCCTGGGAGCCTCCCCCATCCCAGGTCTCTGGTATGTCCTAGAGATGCCTTCCACCCCCATCCCAGCCAGCTGCAGATTTCTATTCATGCTCCTGGATCTCTCTCTTTCTCTTGAATCTCCCATACCTGATCCTGAACCCCTCCCTTTTCCCTCCTCATCCCCTCTCTTAGCCAGTTCCCCTGTCCTTCTGCCTCCTATGACTATTTTATCTTCCCCTTCTAAATGAAATTCAAGCAGCCTTGCTTGGGCCTTACTTCTTGTTTTGCTTTTGTGTGTCTATGGAGTATATCATGTGTTTATTGTGAAAATTCCTTTCAAAAGGTTCATAGGCTAAGTAAAACTTGGCCAATTTTGTGGTAAAAGTTGAAGGTGAGGGAATCCCCACTATATCATGGTGAGGAAACCAAGATTGTAACCAGAGCAAAAGAAAATGCCACAAAAGAGAGTACTGCTCATCTTGTGGTTACTCCCAAAATTTTGTATTCTTTAAAATGTATTTATTTATTTTAGGTACGTACACTATAGCTATCTTCAGACACACCAGAAGAGGGCATCCAATCTCATTACAGATCACTGTGAGCTACCATGTGGTTGTTGTGGAACTCAGGACCTCTGGAAGAGCAGTCAGTGCTCTTAACCACTAAGCCATCTCTCCAGCCCCTGTATTATTTTTAATGCAGCACAGAGCACATTTTTGTGTTTCTGAATTTAGCTTGGTCCCCTTCTGACCCTCTAATGTGTTGTAAAACAGCAAAGTAGGCCCACAGAGGAAGTTAAAATGAAGAAACTACCTGATCTTGGCTTTTCAACCTAAAAAAGAAAATGCTATCACAGATCCTCACAGACTACTATCACTCCATGGGTTCATATCTAATAAATACTCAAATATTTGTTGTTAACGTTATATTCAACATTGCCTGTATCCACATGGATAATGCATGAGTTGGAATGTCTTTATGTATTATAATTTTATATAAAACTGGAAATAATATAAAAAAACATTTGGCATCTACTTCTTTTTCAATGAGATACATTCACATGATGAAAAGCATTCCCCAAAATGATTCCTTGTGGTTGTTCCACATTTGATTTTTCTACAAGTAACCTTGGAATCAAGGGAAGCTTCTCTTCTGTATGAATGTGCTGAAAAGGGGGCTACTCATTCATCTCTGAAAGATTCTCTGTATTCATAAAATGAATTACCAATAATGAGCTCTTGGCAATATAATGAAAATAGATCACAGTTGGGAAAACTAAACATTACACATTTCTTTCTCACTAATGCACCAGATACATGGCACAGAGATAAAGGTTAAAGACCTGTTTTCATCAAACAATTCTTAACTTGCAGTAACTTTCTCCTACCAACATTTACAAAGATGTCCTTAGTTTCATGAGCATTTTATTCTGACATGACAAAGAAACTGAAAACCACTACTTGCTATTTTTCAGGCTGTTGAGTCTAGTACTACTCACCACTTGTGTTCAGAGTCTCCCAGCAGAGAGCATTTAATTTGTGATGGCCACAAGCAAAAGCTGAAAATTGCAACCTATTTCCAGAGATAAGAAAATACTCTCTCGGCACATGTAATTACTCTGCTACCCAGTATTATTTCTTTGTACACATTTTGTGATGTATGCCAATGATTGGTTTCTTTTGTTGTTGTTGTTTTTTAATTTTTTAACTTAAACACTTTACATCCCACTCACCACCCCCTTCCAGGTCACCTCCTCCCACAATCCTTCCCCCATTACCTCATCCTGTTCTCCTATGAGTGGGTGGGAGACCCCTGGGTTTACCTCCCCAAACTCTGGCATTTCAAGTATCTACAGAACTAGGCACTTCCTCTCCCAATGAGGCCAGACAAGGCATCTCAGTTAGAACAGCAGACCCCAACTACAGGCAACAGCTTTTGGGATAGCCTCTACTCCAGGTGTTTGGGACCCACATGAAGACAAAGCTACTCATCTGCTGCATATGAGTGGGGAGGCCTAGGTCCAGCCTGTGTATGTTCCTTGGTTGATTGTTCAGACTCTGAGGACCCTAGGGCTCATGTTAGTTGACTCTGTTGGTCTTCATGTGGAGCTTAGACAGAATACTACCAAGAACCAACCATTTTGGATCTCCATTGTAATAGGAGGAAGCCAGAAGAAACTATGTGGATTGACAAGAGACAAAAGTTATGGTTGCATGTTGCCAATAATGTTTAGAAATAACTGGAATTTGAAATGAAAACAAATTACTTACTAAAATTGAAATGATTTTTTTTAAATCGTCAATTGAATAAAAAAAAATTCAAACTGAATGTGGTGGCACATGCCTTTAATCCCAGCACTCCAGAGGCAGAAACAGGGGTTTGAAGCCAGCCTGGTCAACAGAGTGAATGCCAGGACAGCCAGAACTAAACAGAAAAACCCCTGTCTCAAAGGGGGGGGCAGTAGGGAGGAGGCGGGAGACATACTCAGGAGTCAAACAAAATCTAAATATATTAAAACAGTCCCTGCCCAGAGTTGATGATACATTACACATTATTAAGATGAATTTTTCACCATAAACTAAATATTCACTATAATCTCAATGACAATGTTTCCGTTTGTAGAGTGAAAGACCTAAGGGCCTCACACTTACAGGGGATCCGCTTGTCTTCAACCTCTCAAGTGCTGGGATTAAAGGTGTGCACCACCAGGCCTGGCTCTTAATAACTTACCCCTAACAAATAAAGTAATGAAGTGTCATTTTGAGGACTGTCTTATACAGAAACTGTACCTGTAGCCTCTATTTGTGCATTCTTTCTTCCTCTTCGTTTATCATTTGGCCTGAAGGGAACCAAATGCCATTTGCAGGTTGGGCTGTAGAAGGAGCCATGGGAATAATCTTGGAAACCAGGATACAGCTCAAGTGGAACTTGAGATGATTGTAGCCCTGAATATGATGTTAATAAAACGGTAATTAAGTTTTATTTTAATCTGTTTGCTTGAGACAGGGTCTCTCTACATAGCCCTGGCTATCCTAAAACTCACTGAATGTATCAAACTGGTTTTACCGCCACAGAGATCTGCCAACCTCTGCCTCCTGAGTGTTGGATTAAAGGTGTGTACCACCATGCATGCTCTGGAGGTAACTGAACTGTAAGTTAAAGAAGCTCTTGAATAAATTGCATACAAAAATAATAATTTGAATTTTGTATAATCTTTAATCATACTAAGTGAGGCAACCAAGTCTCAAAAGATCAGTCATGGTATGCACTCACTGATAAGTAGATATTAGCCTAGAAATGTGGAATACCCAAGACATAATCTACATAGTAAATGATGTCCAAGAGAAACGGAGGAGTGGCCCCTAGTTCTGGAAGGATTCAGTGCAGCAGTATAGGGGAATACCAGAACAGGGTAGTGGGAAGGGGTGGATGGGGGAATAGGTGGAAGGAAGAGGGCTTGTGAGACTTTCAGGGAGTGGAGAGGCAAAAAAAAGGGGAAATCATTTGAAATGTAAATAAAAGATAAATTGAATAAATGAAAAAAAGAAAAAAAAATGAAATGTCCTACATTACTAAACCAATTCGTACCAAACTTTTAAGTAAAGGAAGGGTCAACCTCGCAGAAAGCTTGCTAGCATTAACGGATGGTATGAATAATTCGCAGTAATATGTTCCTCCTTAATTATGCTGATAGCTCTAACAACATCTGAGTGAAATAGAGGCTGATCACCACTTAAATGGGGAGCAAAGATGATCTTTTCCTACTCTGAATTCAGACGGATTCCCAGGAGAAGAGGAAACCTTCCACCAAGGAAGTCCCCTGAGCTGTGTGTGCTTCACTGTGTTTCTACCCTGACAGTCTCACTGGAGGAAGTGTCTGCCTTTCAAAGGTCAGCGGGTTACACTCTGAAGTATTAAAGCATTTTGTCAATTACACATATGTTAAACGATTAGTAACTGAGGAAAGAGAGCAGCTTAGTGGTTTAGAACACCGGCTTCCCTCAACAAAGACCTGGGGCTCAGTTGCCATAATGCACATGGCACAACCAACCATCCTCAACTCCAGTCCCAGGGACCCAAGGTCATCTTCTGACTCCTGCAGGCACAACGCTCATATTGTACACAAATATGCAGACAGGCAAAACAATGACTCACATTAAACTAATGAGATGAACATGTCTGAAGTTTTAAAGGAAAGCCACGCAGTAGTAATACCTGCCTTTAATCCCAGCACTTGGAAAACAGGGGTAGGCTGATCTCTGAATTTAAAGCCTACCTGGTCTATAGAACAAATTCCAGGATACCCAGGCTACACAGAGAAACCCAATCTCAAAAAATAAAATAAATAAATAAAATAAAATAATTTAAAAAAGGTAAAGAAATTTCTATTTAGGTAAAAGAAGAATAGGTTGGATATATTGAAATGACTTCAGAAAAGATATCTGGAAGAAAAAACTTTTTTGAAACTAAACATGAACAAGGAATATATGAAAAACAGAAATGTCCAGTTGTGGCATGGGAGGGACCAGCATCTGTATGGGAGGGGGCTCTGAGGGAAGGGGTGTGTCTGGGAGCATCAGGAAAAAAACAACTCGAAGTCAAATTGTGGAACCAAGCTGACTTCCTAAGTTCTACTGAGATGGCTTTCCAGACTGTTCTCTCTCTCTCTCTCTGTCTGTCTCTCTCTCTCTCTCTCTCTCTCTCTCTCTCTCTCTCTCTCTCTCTTTCTCTCTCTCTCTCTCTGTCTGTCTCTCTCTCTCTCTTTCTCTCTCTCTCCCTTCCTCCCTCTCTCCCTCCCTCCCCCACTCTCTCTCTGACAGCATTTTTGCTATTCTAAAATCCCTCTGGTTGAGGCAGCTCTTCCTGCTCCAAAAAAGTCTAAAACCTATGTAGATAACTCATGACTTTTCTGTCTTTGGTCAGAAAAGCTGCTATAAAAATTCTTGGAGCCGGACAGTGGTGGTGCTTCCCTTTAATCTCAGCACTTGGGAGGCAGAGGCAGGTTGATTTCTGAGATTGAGGCCAGCGTGGTCTACAGAGTGAGTTCCAGGACAACCAGGGCTATACAGAAAAACCTGGCTCAAAAACAAAACAAAACAAAAGGTTATTGGATCTTGTGACCAAGTCAGAAATTCTGTTAAGAAAAAATTCTTGAAGAACTATGTTACTCTCCAAAGATTTCCAGATAGCTCTGATCTTGCTACAGAAAAATTCTGAAGAACTGCTATCTCATCTCTTGCAGACCACAAACCCAGTTTTTTATTTACATATCAATGTGCTTATTTATTTCAGGTTCCCTTTGATTATTTTATAATTCAGCATCCCTTGACCCCAGCCCTTTGATTCTTAGGAGACAGCAAGCACACTTTTTTTTCTTAACATGGCAAAATAATTCAGAGATCTGTCTGCCTATGTTAAGCACAGGTGATAGGCTAGTTACCATTTCTACCACACCTGGGCCTAACCTTGCTCTGTCCTAGGCTGACCTTGAACTCAGGAATCTGGCTGCATTTGTATCTGCCTGCTTTTGTATCTTTATGAGGAGCTGGCTCATAAATGCAGCTGCCTTTTTTCCTTTGGATTAGTGAAGTCCTTTGTAATTTATATTACACCCTTATAGTTTGCATAGTTTAGGAATTATATATATATCATATATTTAGAGTTATTTTCCACAGCCTTAAGGGATTTCCTGAAGATCCCAGGGTTTACATATTATGTATTTACTGGGATATTTATGAAATGCATAAATAAATGGAGCTAGAAAAAGTTAATCTTGAGTGAGGTAACACAGACTCAAGAAGACAAATATTGTATGTTTTCACTTCTATGTGGATGTCAGCCATTAAGTGTTTGATAAGCAAGCTACAATCCATATAACCAGAGAGGTTATATAGCGAGTAAGGGACTAGAAGGTTGGGAGGGATCTCCATAGGAAGGAGAAATAGAAAAGGTAGTTATAAATAGATGGAGTAAAGGTCTTGGAATGGGAACATCAAATGGGAATGGTGAGGGAGAAAATTTGGGGAAGGACAGCTAAAATGAAGGTCCATTTGAGTTGTCATATGGGAACCTACTACAGTAGAAGCTTCATAACATATATACACATATGAAGGCTATCTAAATGAAATCCTAAAATAGCTAGATATCTCTTATCACCAAATGAAGCTTCCAGTAGTGGGAATGGCTTACAGCCAATCAAGTTGTTGGCTAAAGAGGTCCCATGGAAACCACCGAAAAACCCGGGCCATTCTGATGGTATTGCCCTATTGCTGAAGACAATACCTGCATAACAGGTGACAGCATATGTTGGGTGAGGATATGGAGAAAGAGGGACACTCCTCCACTGATGGTGGTATTTCAAATGGGTACAACCCCTCTGGAAACCTGGCAGTTCCTCAATAAATTGGAAATAGCTCAACCTGAAGACCCAGCTATACTGCTCTTTTGTTTGGGGGAGGGGGGTTGAGACATGGTTTCTCTGTATATACATAAAAATAAAATAAATTAATTAACAAATTGGCATTTATATAATTGTATTATATACAAAAGGGGAATATGAAGAGGAAGTTTCTGGTTGTATCACATGACACAGAGTCATATGGTGTTTTGCTGATGCTAGATATGTGAGGACAGAGTATAAATAGGATTCAATAGACAGTCATGGTGTCACACTTTGATAACTAACTGTGCAGTGCTTTATTCTTTGCATGAATTTTTGATGTTCATTAAGTTGAGAGAGCCATTACAGAGAACTTGGAAATAGCTATACTTAAAGACCCAGCTATATTGGTATTGGGTTTTGTTTGTTTGTTTATTTATTTATTTATTTATTTATTTATTTATTTTGAGACAGGTTTTCTCCGTATAGACCTGGCTGTCCAGGAATTTGCTCTATAGACCAGACTGGCCTCAACTCAGAAATCCACCTGCCTCTCCCTCTCAAGTGCTGGAATTAAAGGTGTGCACCACTATTACCCAGCATGCTCTTAAGCATATACCCAAGCATATGGCGAGGGGGGATCTGGGAAAGGGGAAATCATTTGGAATGTAAACAAAGAATATAGAAAATAAAAATATTTAAAAAAAAAACAAAGATCATGAGTTTTGCAGGCAAATGGATGGAATTAGAAAATATCATCCTGAGTGACATAACCCAGTCCCAAAAAGACACACATGGCATATATTCACTGATAAGTGGATATTAGCCAACAAGTTCAGAATATCTAGGATACAACCTACAGACTGTAAGAAGTGTAACAAGCAGAGAGGATGCATATTTTAAAAACAAATATCATAAGTCTTACTGACTACACAGCATTAATATTTGATACTTGTGTGTTAAGGTTTTGACCTTTTCATAGAAAGTATCATATATCATCAACATTAGGTGTTTAATTATTACCTACCAAGGCATAGGGTTAGGAGGAGCTATGAGCCAAATTATAAAAATAAGACAAGACAAAGGTAATAAAAGAAAACTGCTGATATGATGAAACACTCCACTAACCCCAGGTTGAGGGACAAGACAGTCAGGAATTCAAGGTCACCCTGAATTAACTGTGAAATCTTATCTCTGAGAGAGAGAGAAAAGGCTCGTGGTCAGATGGTACAATAGAAGCTGCCTCCCTGTGGAGTAAAGGTCCTGGAATGGGAACATCAAATGGGAAGGGTGAGGGAGAGAATTTGGGAAGGACAGCTAAAATGAAGAGCCATTTGAGTTGTCATATGGGAACCTAATACAGTAGAAGCTTCATAACATATATACATATACAAAGGATATCTAAATGAAATCCTCAAATAGCTAGACATCTCTTACCACCAAATGAAGCTTCCAGTAGTGGGAATGGCTTACAGCCAATCAAGTTGTTGGCTAAAGAGTTCCCATGGAAACCACCAAAAACCCGGGCAATTCTGATGGTATTGCCCTATTGCCGAAGACAATACCTGCATAACAGGTGACAGCATATGTTAGGTGAGGTTATGGAAAAAGAGGGACACTCCTCCACTGATGGTGGGATTTCAAACGTGAATTTATTCTTTAAAACTAACTTACTTGAACCCCTGAACAGAGAAGAATCACAAGGCAGGGCACCTAAATTAAACTCCCACAGACCCCTGGGTAAGAAACGGCCTGAGAAACAGCTATAAAGAACAGGGAATCTAGACATTGGCAAACCCAAACTGCATACAGCAGGAGGCTGAGCTCTGTCAGTGAAGTATAGCAGGAAAGACAGACCTAGGGTCACTCAGTGGCCAGGAACTGACCTCATCAACAGAACAACTCCAAACAATGAGGTCAGTGTGTGCATCAAATACTGGAGAAGGATTCTGTCTGAGATTCATGCTTATGGAGTCCAGAAATTTTGAAGCTCCAGAATACTTAACCGCCAAAGCTATTCACTGCTTCAACAGGGCGATTAAAGATTAGTGACTTCTGAAAGTACCAAGACAGGTACACTTGGTCAGATCTCAGTGCTGTATTTGCTTTCCTCTCTCCCAACACGTTTAGGAGATACCTTCCAGTGAGGACATTAGCCATCCTGAGGGCAGGATATGTGTCTGCCTTCCCACTCAAAAGGGTAGGAGAACCTGTTCAACTCACACACTGTAAGAGTGGTTAGCAGAGAACCCTGATGTTCAAACAAGGGAAATTATGAAGTGAAGGTCATTCTGGCAGACATCATATATTCTTGCCCTGCATAGGCTCAGACCCAGAAAGACCAAAGTCAACAGATTCAGCCACCCGCCCCAGCTCCCAGAAAGAAAACACTTCCACATTTAATGTTTTTCTGTTTTTCTTCTCCTCCTTCTTGTACATTCCCTTTGTTCATCTTATTTTTTAACTGTAATTTTAGTGGTATTTTTACTTTATTGGCTTTTTAAAGCTTTTATTATCTTGTTTGTTTGTTTGTGTTTTTCTATTCGTCTTTTCTTTTCCTTTGGTCACCTGTGTCTGGTTCCCTTCCATCCCCATTTTTTAAGAAAAAGGAGGTTTACTTTGACTGATAATTTGAGGACACAACCCATTTGTATTAGGGAAAACGTAAAGAGGAGCAATTTTGACTATTCCAGTAGGTATATAAGGCTTCTTGCTAACATCTGAGCACATAAGGAAGTATAGAAAAGGAAAAGCCAATGCTCTTTCTCTTTATGCCATCTTACTCAGTCTGGACCCTCTGACCATAAAGGGTTGTCACACAAAGTCATCTCCTGTCTTCACACCTCAGACATGTAATCTGCTACAAGACTTAAAATCCATTTGAAATGACAGTACAGATTAACCATCACATGCCTACCCCTTGTCTGCCCCACACACAAATCCATCACTTTTAAATCAAGCATCTCTTGGATGGAGGTGCCCTGCATGAATGTGCAGTGCTGCTGCCTGAAGACACACGGAAAAAACTCTGGGGTTAAAGAGATGGGTTGCAGTCAAGAACACTGAATCCTCTTCCAAAAGAACCATCGTGGGAACATCACCTACATGGTAACTTGTAACAGTTTGTAATCCCAGTTCAAGGGGGAATCCAACACCCTCTTCTGATCTCCACAGACACAAGGCATATGTGTGCTATATAGACATAAAAGCAGAAAAATCTCATTTATATAAATAAAAATTAAATAATCTTTAAAAAATAACTCTTTACAATTTTTCATATATATGTAAAATATGAAAGTATAAAGTCAACTGTGATAGGGGAAGAAGTTTTATAAAGGGAAGAGAGTGAATCTAAAGAGAATGGAGAACATATGACATAAAAGCTGAATGGGGGACTTTATTTTGTGGGGGGAAATGAGTGGGTGCACACACATACATGTGCAGACATACATGTTCCATGGCACATATATGGAGGCCAGGGGGCAATTTTCAGATTTTGTTTTTGCCTTCTGCCTTGTTAAGATAAGGTATCTTGTTTCCAATGCAGGCTAGCTCCAGGCTAGCTAGCCTCTCTCCTGTCTCCAGTTCCCAGATCCCAGAAGGAGTGCAGGAGCTTATAGGTGCATGGTACTATATATGAATTTTTTGCAAGACTTCAGAGACAGATCCAAAACCTCCTTCTGACATGCACTTTGACCCTACTAAGACATTTCCCTAGCCCCAGAATGGTAGACAATTTGGGAGATAGAATGTCCAACAAGATAAGGCATCCTGAGGAAGGACAGTGGGGGAATGGGGCATGAAAAACAAAACAAAAACAAAATCACAATGAAAGATATCTTTTTGTATGTCAACAGAAAGCACAATTTAAAATAATAGCAAAAGAGACACGTTTTCTTTCTGTTCTTTTTTTTTTTTTTAAATTCTTTCTTTCATTTTGGGTTTTTCAAGACAGGGTTTCTCTGTATAGCCCTAGCTTCCTGGAACTCACTCTGTAGACTAGGCAGGCTTCAAGTTCCGAAATCAGCATGCCTCTGCCTCCCAAATGTTGGAATTAAAGCCATGCCCCACCACTGCCCAGCTCTCTTTTCTTTTCATATTGGCCTTTCAAGGCAGGGTTTCTCTGTGTAGCTCTCCTGGAACTTAATCTGTACACCAGGATGGCCTTGAACTCAGAGATCCATCTGTCTCTCCCTCCCAAGTGCTGGGATGAGTGGTGTGTGTCACTACACCAGGCTATTGTATTTGGATTACTATCTCTCCTCTCCTCTCCTGTTGTCTTCTCATTTCTTCTCTTCACTTTGCTTTACTTTTTTTCCCTTCCCTTCCCTTAACTTCCCTTTGCTTCCCTTCTCTTCCCTTCTCTTCCCTTCCCCTCCCCTCTCTTCCTTTCCATTCCTTTCCCTTCCCTTCCCTTTCTTTCCCCCCTCTCTCTCCTTCCCTCCTTCCCTCCCCCTACCCCACCCTCAACAGATGACAGATGCTAAAGAATCCCAAGATCCCATGTATTGCTAGGGACAGAGACCAGAGTCAAGGTGGTACTGATCAGGAGGAAGATACTGGAGATGGATATGGGAAAGAGCTTATAAGGAGATAGGAGACTGATCCACTTGGAGTTGAGCTTACTAGACTGAGACAGGAATGGATCATTTTGCATTCTTTTGCATGCTGACCTCCAGTTGAATCAGCACCATTTGTTGAAAAGGCTATCTTTTTTCCATTGGATGGTTTTAGCTCCTTTATTGAAGGAACATCAAGGGACCATAGTACTATGGGTTCATTTCTGGGTCTTCAGCTCTATTCCATTGATCTACCTGCCTGTCACTGTACCAATACCATGCAGTTTTTTAACACTATTGCTCTGTAGTACTGCTTGAGGTCCGGGATACTGATTCCAGGAGAAGTCCTTTTACCTTTGAGAATAGTTTTAGCTATCCTGGGTTTTTTGTTATCCAGATGACTTTGAGAATTTCTCTTTCTAATTCTATGAAAGACTGAGTTTGGATTTTGATGGGGATTGCATTGAATCTGTAGATTGCTTCTGGTAAGATGGCCATTTTTACTATATTAATCCTGCCAATCCAAGAACATGGAAGATTTTTCCATCTTCTGAGGTCTTCTTTGATTTCTTTCTTCAAAGAGTTGAAGTTCCTGTCATGCAGATCTTTCACTTGTCCAGTTAGAGTCACACCAAGATACTTTAAATTTTTTAATGGTTATTGTCAAGAGTGTTATTTCCCTAATTTCTTTCTCAGCCTGTTTGTCCTTTGAATATATAAAGGCTACTGATTTGCTTGAGTTAATTTTATATCCAGCCACATTGCTGAAGTTGTTTGTCAGCTGCAGGAGTTCTCTGTTGGAGGTTTTTTTGGGGGGGTCACTTATGTATACTATCATATCATCTGCAAATAGTGATAGTTTGACTTCTTCCTTTCCAATTCGTATCATTCGACCTCCTTTTGTTATCTAAATGCTCTGGCTAGAACTTGAGAGAGGGCAGCCTTGTCTAGTCCCTGATTTTAGGTGGGATTGTTTCAAGTTCCCTCCATTCAGTTTGATGTAGGCTACTGTTTTGCTGTATATTGCTTTTGTTATGTTTAGGTATGGGCCTTGAATTCCTGTTCTTTACAAGAACTTTAGCATGAAAGGGTGCTGAATTTTATCTAATGCTTTTTCAGCATCTAATGAAGTGACCATGTGTTTTTTTTTTCTTTGAGTTTGTTTATGTAGTGAATTACATTGATGGATTTTGTATATTGAACCATCCCTGAATCCCTGGGATGAAGCCTACTTGATCATGGTGGATGATCATTTTGATGTGTTTTTGGGTTCAATTTGGCCAAAATTTTACTGAGTTTTTTTCATCGCTATTCATAAGGGATATTGGTCTAAGGTTTTCTTTTTTGTTGGATCTTTGTGTGGTTTTGGTATCAGAGTTGGGAAATGTTACTTCTGTTTCTATTTGGTATTGGGTATTGGCATTAGGTCTCCTTTGAATGTCTGATAGAATTCTGCACTAAATCCATCTGGTCCTGTGCTTTTTTTGGTTGGGAGACTGTCAATGACCAGTTCTATTCTTGAGGGGTTACAGGACCATTTAGATGGTCTATCAGATCCTGATTAAATTTTGGTAGTTGGTATCTGTCTAGGAAATTGTCCATTTCATCCAGATTTTCCAGTTTTGCTGAGTATAGGCTTTTCTAGTAGGATATGATAATTTTTTGGATTTCCTCACTTTCTGTTATTTCACCCTTTTCATTTCTGATTTTTGGGTACTGTCTCTGTGCCCTCTGGTTAGTCTGGCTAAAGGTTTATCTATCTTGTTGATTTTCTAAAAGAACCAGCTCCTACTTTTGTTGATTCTTTGTATAGTTCTTTTTGTTTCAACTTGGTTGATTTCAGCCCTGAGTTTCATGATTTCCTGCCTTCTACTCATCTTGGGTGTATTAGCTTCTTTTTGTTCTAAAGCATTCAGGTGTTCTGTTAAACTGCTAGTGTATGCTCTGTCTGGCTTCTTTTTGCAGGCACTCAAAGCTATGAGTTTTCCTCTTAGGACTGCTTTCATTCTATCCCATAAATTTGGGTATGTTGTGCCTTCATTTTCATTAAATTCTAAAAAGTCTTTTATTTTTTCCTTATGTCTTCCTTGACCAAGCTATCATTGAGTAGAGAATTGTTCAGTTTTCTTGTGTATGTGGGCTTTCTTTTGTTTTTGTTGCTATTGAAGGCCACCCTTATTCCATAGTGATCTGATAGGAGGCATGGACTTGATTTTCTTATCTGTTGAGGTCTGTTTTGTGAACAATTATATGGTCAGTTTTGAAGAAGGTACCATGAGATGCTGAGTAGAAGGTATATTCTTTTGATTAAGTATGAAATGTTCTATTGGGATCTACTAAATCCATTTGGTCCAAAGCTTCTGTTAGTTTAACTGTGACTCCATTTTGTTTGTGCTTCCCTGATCTGTCCATTGAAGAGAATGGGCTGTTTAATTCCCCACAATTATTGTGTGTGGTGCAATGTGTGCTTTAAGCTTTAGTAAGGTTTCCTTTACGAATGCAGGTGCCCTTGTATTTGGGGTATAGATGTACAAAATTGAGAGTTCTTCCTTGTAGATTCTTCCTTTGATGAGTATAAAGTCACCTTCTGTATCTTTTTTTGATGACTTTTGGCTGAAAGTCTATTTTATCTGATATTAGAATGGCCACTCCAGCTTGTTTCTCTGGACCATTTGCTTGGAGAACTGTTTTCCAGACTTTTACACTTAGGTAGTGTTTGTCTTTGACACTGAGATGCGTTTCCTGTCTGCAGCAAAATGTTGGGTCTTGTTTATGAATCCAGCCTGTTAGTCTATGTCTTTTTATTGGGGAATTGAGTACATTGATGTTGAGGGATATTAAGGAATAGTGATTGTTGCTTGCTGATGTTTTTGATGTGGTTTTTATGTTTGTGTGGTTATCGTCTTTTGGGTTAGTTAAAAGAAGATTATTTTCTTGCTTTTTCTTTTTTCATTTTTTTAATTATTAGATATTTTCTTTACTTATACTTCAAATGCTATCCCCTTTCTTGGTTTATCCTCTGAAAACAACCTATACCATTCCCCCTCTCTTTGCTCACCAACCCACCCACTCCCACTTCCCTGTCCTTACATTCCCTTACACTGGGGAATCAAGCCTTCACAGGACCAAGGGCCTCTTCTCCCTTTGATGTCCAACAAGGCCATCCTCTGCTACATATGCAGCTGGAGCCATGGTACTATTGTTGGTGTACCTCCATGTGAACCCTCCATGTGTACTCTTTGGTTGGAGGTTTAGTCACTGGGAGCTCTGGGGATACTGGTTGGTTCATATTTTTGTTCCTCCTATGGGGTTGCAAGCTCCTACAGCTTCTTTGGTCTTTCCTCTAGCTCCTCCATTGGGGACCTTGTAATCATTCCAATGATTGCATGAGATCACCCACCTCGGTATTTGTCAGGCACTGGCAGAGCTTCTCAGGAGACAGCTATATCAGGCTCCTGTCAGCAAGCACTTGTTGGCATCTGCAATAGTGTCTGGGTGTGGTAACTGTATATGGGATGGATCCCCAGGTAGGGCAGACTCTGGATGGCCTTTCCTTCCATCTCTACTCCACACTTTTCCTCTATATCTCTCCTATGGGTATTTTGTTCCCCCTTCTAAGAAGGACTGAAGTATCCACACTTTGGTCTTCCTTTTTCTTGAGCTTCATATGATCTGTGAATTGTATCTCAGGTATTCTGAACTTCTGGCCTAATATCCACTTATTAGTGAGTGGATACCATGTGTACTCTTTTGTGATTAGGTTATCTCAGGATGATATTTTCTAATTCCATCCATTTGTCTAAGAATTTCTTTTTTAAATTTTTTTATTGAGTATCTTATTCATTTACATTGCCAATGGTAAAAGTTTTCCCAATTTCCCCATTCGCAAAAGCCCCCCTCCCCAACAATTCCCTACCCTTCCTCCCACTCCCTGCCTCCATGTACATGCCCCTCTGCCTGAGACACTCTCACCTTCCCCCTAACTCTCCCCCCTCCTTTTCCCTTTGTTATTTACATTTTAAATGATTTCCCCTTTGCTGGCTTCCTACACCACAAATGTCCCACAAGTGCTCTTCCCTCCCCCTATTCCCCTCTATAACTTGAATACCCCATTTCTGAAGATATCACATACTAGACACACAGAACATGGAACTATCAGCTATTATTGACCATGAATTTTCATCCATACAGGATAGAGTTCATCGTCGTAGAATGTGATATCTACATTACCTTGGAGTAAGGAGAAATCATCAACCTCAAATGTCTTTAAAAGATTCTGACAAGACAACAGCAGACCAAATAGAAGTCATCAATCACAAACTCACAGATGAGTAGCATTTGCTGATGCTTCTGTTTCTGGAACAAGGTGTTAACAATCTTCACAAGAAAAAAACTTATGTTTTACCAAGAAGTCAGCTCAAAAACATGAAATGATCACAAAGATTTTCACTAAGTGAGGATTTGTGCCTCTCTGGTTCACAAGGGCTTTCACATCTCACACCCATAGTGATGATTGTGACTGTGACATCTACATGGCTAGAGAAGCTACAGAGGAAGATGATGAAGGTGACCTCACCTGATCAGCAGTATTCGGCATCCTGAGGTCAACTTTAAGGGCTGTAAAACATTGCTCACTAAATACAGTGGCAAATATTCATACATTTTGAAAACATTCTCTTAGTAGAAAAAGACCAAAAGTAACATGCCATTTAAAAACTACAGGTTCCATTGGGGATGCTATGCTCAGTCTATTGCTTGGCTGTGAGCTATGGGAGGAGCTAGAGAAAGAACCCAAGGAGCTGAAGAAGTTTGCAGCTCCATAGGAGGAACACCAATATGAACCAACCAGACCCCCTCAGAGCTCCCAGGGACTAAACCACCAACAAAAGAGTACACATGGAGGTACCTGTGGCTCCAGCTGCATATGTAGCAGAGGATGACCATTTCAGACATCAATGAGAAGAGACCATTGGTCCAGTGAAGGCTCCATGCCCCAGTGTAGGGCAATGCCAGGTAATGATCAATGAAAGTAGGGGAGGGGTTGTATACAGGGGGAGGGGGAATGGGATAGGGAGTTTTGGCCGGGGTAACAATGTAAGAGGTTACCATTTGAAACATAAATAAAGCAAATATCTAATAAAATGAGAAAATAGTTATCAAACAACTAATGTGCATTTATTGTAAAATTAGTAATTCCACTTTTTAAAATAATTAATGCAAAGTATTTTTATTATTTATACACAGGACTGTTTAGGATATCTAAGAAAGTGACAAAATTATAGATGATCATATTAAGGTATAATTATATAGCAGTAAATTTTAGATATATATTTACACAAACACATGTTTATAATGTATGTAGAGATAAAACAAATGTAAAATATTTATTAATATATGTGAAATATACATATATGTTTATTTATTGTAAAATATGTGTGAATTAATGATTATATAAATCTCAAAATGTAAAAAAAAAGAAAAAGAAAAAAAAAAAAGAAAAAACGAAAAAACTACAGATTCAGGCTGGAGAGATGGCTCAGGGGCTAAGCCTGTCTTCAAGAAGTCCTGATTTCAATTTCCAGTAACCATATGGCAGTTCATAATTGTCTATAAGGAGATCTGGTGCCCTCTTCTCGTGTGCAGGCATACATGCATACAGAACACTGTATGCATAATAAATAAATCTTTAAAATAGAAACCCTACAGATTCTTCATGCCAAAGATATGTGAATGAAATAGAGACAAAACAGTGGGGTAGAGACAGCTGCATCCTTTTTTCAGTGAGCATCACAGGAGGGCACACAGAAAACATGGTCGACAGACTGAAAACCTCAGAGACAGTCTAAAGTGTCCAGGGTAGGAGGTTGAAGGAAGGACAAACGCTTCCTCTGGCAGAGTGGCTGTAAGGAAGTTGTTACAGCTGAGGTAAGGCAGAGCTGCACGACAGCTCAGTCTGTAAAGTGTTTGCTGCACAAGAGCAGCATCCTTCAATGGAGGATCTGGGGAGGTAGAGACAGGCAGATGCCTGGCTCTTGGGGTTAACCATCCCAGCCTACTTGGGAGCTCCTCGCCAGTAAGAAAGTATCTCATTTAAAACATGGATGTTTCCTAAGGAACAACAAACATATGAAGTTGACCTCTGACCTTTCCATACATTGACACATGTATGCAAGTCATATGCATATGACCAAAACACGCGTGCCAGTGCGCGCGCGCGCGCACACACACACACACACACACACACACACACACAGAGAGAGAGAGAGAGAGAGAGAGAGAGAGAGAGAGAGAGAACAGATATTTCTCAAAATACTTTAAATGTTTCCAGTCCCTGATGGAGTGACTTCTTTGACTAAACTCAGATAGTAGCACTCATTCAGTGAAGGACTACCACTCATTTACAGGGGAGAAATGCCCACATCAGGCAGGCTTCACTGAGGTAGATTTTTTGTTTTTTGTTTTTTAAAAAAAGATTCATTTATTATTATATGTAAGTACACTGTAGTTGTCTTCAGACACACCAAGAGGGTGGCAGATCTCATTACAGATATTTGTGAGCCACCATTTAGTTGCTGGGTTTTGAACTTGGGACCTACAGAAGAGCAGTCAATGCTCTTAACCACTGAGCCATCTCTCTAGCCTCAAAATCACATTTTAAAATAAGTAAAATATTTACCTTTTTTGTAATATGTTGAAAATGTTCTGACCATTATGGACTATGATGGTAACTGGTAAATTGCTACCTAAGCAGATATTTTCAAAATATAAAAATATGCAATTTGAATCTTTCAGGTAAATGCCTATGTTCCTTCAATGAAAACTACTTTCCAAAGAGGTTTTGTGAATGAGGGTGTGGTTCTTGGATAGAATGCTTCCCTTGCATGTGTGAGGCTCTGAACCATGTTCCCACAATGCTGTGGCAGAGCCATGGCCTTTATTACCTTTGTCTGAAGACTGGGCATCTGGAGTGCACACCAGGGACCAAGCCCAGCCTTTGAAGAAGCACCATTGAAGTTGGCTATCTTAGACTACCAAGGTACCCAGTGGATTCTGAGAAATTTCCAGAGGAATCTGACCAAAGGTCATCCTCCAGAGCTCAGGTATACTACACAGGATGCTCTGGGATAATGTCTTCCTCTCGTAGACATTTGTCCTCTTCTCTACGGTGTCAGAGATATTCTGTGAGAGTATATTTAAACCTATCTGAATCTGTGGCTAGGTCCTATCAAAATATCAAGTGTGCCTCCAAGATGGATATCTAGGTGCTGAAATGATGGCTTAGTAACTAAGTGTGTTTGCTGCTCTTGGAGTTCAGTTCTAAGTAGTCACATTGGATGGTTCACAATTACCTATCACAACAGCTATTTGATACTGTATTCTGGACTCCATAGGAATGCTCAGACATAAATAAAAACCAAAGGGACTCCATTTATAAACATTTTATGAAGCTCTCCTCCTCTTTTCATCCACCAAACTAAGATTCAATACAAAGATACCCTGCCTTCTGGGGAACCATCCTGCTGTCTGGATCACAGAGCTGCCATGAACAAGACTAGAAAATACTTTCTAAGTAGCATCATGGATTCTACCATCTGCAATGGTAGATGAACTACAGTGTCTTAACGTTAAAATAATATCACATTATCATCTAAAATACATCTAAGATTTAAAGGGAGTGATTACTCTATGTTTACTGTCCAAATCACAAGAACTACTCAGTCCGACAACAATCCTTCCCTCTGCTTACCATCTATATCATCCCTCCTCAAACCACTAGATTTTCAAAGAAGAGCTAATGCCAAAACTCTTCAAACGATTCAACAAAAAAGAAACAGAAGGAACATTGCCAAACTCATTCTTTTAATCAGTAGTAGAACCTCCTCCATTTCTTCCTCTTTTCCTTCTTATTGATATGTGGTTGTCGTCCGAGGATGTTGATGTCTTTATAAACAGTGTGTCAACCGCTAGGAATATAATACAAACAGGTTCAAAATAGTAAATGAAAAATGAATTAGGTGCAAATTTCTTTCTTTCTTTCTTTCTTTCTTTCTTTCTTTCTTTCTTTCTTTCTTTCTTTCTTCTTTTCCTTTTTTTTTTTTTTTTTTTTTTTTTTTTTTTTTTTTTTTTTGGTTTTATGAGACAGGTTTCTCTGTGTAGCACTGGCTGTCCTGGAACTTACTCTGTAGACCAGGCTGGCCTTGAAAACATAAATCCACAAGCCTCTGACCCACAAGTACAGGGATTAAAGGCATGCACCACCACTGGCTGGCTTTTGGATATTTCTCACAAGGATCAAATTGACCATACTAGATGAGTGATTTCAAACTCATAGCCTATCTTTCTTATATCAACATTGTCTGGGTAAAATTCTATTGATTGTTATTTTGTTGGCTGTAACTTCTGAATGTTCCCCTTGGGTCTCCTCTTCCATTGGAAACAAAGCTTTGCTACTGACTGTGCTGTGCTCAGCATCCCTCTCCCCACTCTGTTTAGCTCCCCTGCTTTCCTCAGTGAGGCAAAAAAAAAAAAAAAAAAAAAAAAAAAAAAAAAAAACCTTCCCCACTGTTCCACATGGGAAGGCATGAACCAGATGACCTGGTAAGACTCAACTATGTCTTACTGGGCATGTACCTAAGCAATGTCCAATTGTATACACTTCCTATTTGGTCTTTGGCTGTCCCATGAACTTTGTACAGGACTCAAGTGAGGCCAAATTTCAAGGGCAGGGGAAAACTGAATAAACTGAGACACAAAATGGGAATGAATCCAGGGAACCACATATTAGATGGATAGGTCACATCAGGTTGGCAGTGTAACCTAGTTAACAGAATCAGCAACAAGGTAGAAGGGTTTTATGGATTACTGGACACAAAGTGCAGAGTCACTGGTTTACTTGGGAAATAGGGAAGAGGCTGGGAAAGAGGCTGTGGGTAAGAGACTGAATCAGGGTCAAACAATGTGGCCAAAGAGCTGGGCGCCTGCATCTCTGTAGATGCATTGATCAGAAAGAAGAGTCCTTGAGGCTGCACAAGGCAGATTCAATGCATCCAAAGGAGAATACAGGAGAGACAGACAGACAGACAGACAGACAGACAGACAGAAAAAAAGACAGACTTCTCAATAAAGAAAAATCCTGACCCCACTGCAGGAGTTTCACAGAAGACTTTGGGCGAATATAGTCTCCTTTCATTCGTTTTGATTCTTTCTCTACATGAGAGGAGACAGGTAAGAAATATACTAAACATGAAGAACACAAAAGTCCCAGAGCACTCTGAGGAAAGTTGTGACACACAGGAGGGCAACACAAGGAGATGTGAGGTAGGAAAGTGAGGTTCAGACACAGGTAGGAAGATAAAGCCAGAAAAGATACTGGAGAGAAAATACAAATGGCCATGCCTTTGAAATCCTGGGAACATATGTGCCCCCTCTGAAGTAGGAATGTTTAAAAAGGAAATCAGAGCTGGACCAGGGTTCTGGATTCACCGTCAAATACTAGGCCAGAGGTTCCAATATAGGTGTCAATGTGTTCTTTGATCCATTGACCCACAGGTCAGTCTAGTGTGAAGAGCACAGGCTGGTAATGAGCTCACATACATCCTTCCCTCTTTCCTTCTCCCTACTGACACCTTCCCCATATGACAGTATAGACAGAGAATGCAGTTACCTACCAGGAGATAAAGTACTCGACACTTTTCGTTGCTCCCATTGTTGTACTTCCATCACATCTACAAGAACAGAAACAGAGTGGCTCACTAACTTCTGCCTACAGAAGATATAGCCACGTTGGCTCACACCAGATTAGCCTCAGCCTTCTACTGGCTCCTTGACTCTACTGTTACAGAAGGTGCTGCAGTGACGCCAGACCACTCTCTCTGCCATCCACCCACAGAGTGCCCTTTATAGAGAGACTTAGCGGTGAGAGAGGGCCATGGAGGTGCTGTGATAAATCCCACAGGACCAGCCAGAAGAGGATTTCCTTTTTCTGCATTATTGGCCTCACACTTCATGACCTTTGTACTCAGGTTCATATCAGTGACTATAGAGAGCTGTAGTCCACTGATAGTTCTAGCACAAACCAGCAGTCAGAAGTGAATGCCAGATGTCAGGCAAGCAATGCACAAGGAGATCTATTAATTACAATCAAAGGCTTGGGACTTTGGCAGTGACGGAGGCAGGAGGAATGCTTCCATTTTTAAGTTTATTTCAGCTGTATTGCCTGCATATGAATGCCTGTGTAACACATGCATGCAGTGCCAACCAAGACCAGAGGAGGGCATCGGATACCCTGGAACTGGAGTTACAGATGGCTGTGAGCAGCAATATGGGGTGCTGAGATTAGAATCTCAGTCCTCTGGTAGAGTAGTCAATGCTCTTGATTAAAACGCCCTTTCCCCTGCTGCCCTGGTTCATCTTTAATTGCCAGCAGGGTTTGTTGTGCTTTGCTTCTATGATTTATCATTATGGCTGGAAGGTGAATCAAACAAATCTACATTTCATTGATGCCTTTCCCATTGCTTCAGCCTGGCAAGCAGAATGTACAACCCAATTCTTCTTGAGTCCTTTCCTGTTGCTCTCCACAGGGTGTGCCATTACTTACCAGGAAACGATTCTTTACTATCAATATCTTGATGTTGTTCTTCAACATCTGTGTCTCCTGCCTGCGCTGTATCTGAAAAAATCCAGAACAGAGTGTGCCACATGAATCCACACAGGCTCACATGAAATTAACCCCAGTTCTCCTTGGGATTTTCAATGAAGCCTCTATGGCAGAATCATTTTCTCTCATTTAACCTTCAGTCCTTCTTCCCAACAGGAACCTGGAGAGAGGTTTCTCAGAAATGAAGCACTAAAGTATATCCTGAACAGGGGAAGGATTTCAGATACTTACAACTCCCTATCATGGTGGAAGTCATCTGCAATTTTAAAAAAGAAAGCATTGTCACAATTGGCCCACATCATATATGTCATCACTATCTGGCTTTCTCTGGAAGATTTAGGGAGCAATAGATTTATGCCCTATGGTGCTGAAAATGACACAGGTAAAGACTGAAAGAGTCTTTCCCACAGGGGACTTTCCTGAAATTGCAGGTACACAATCCTTAATAGAGCAGGGAATGTCATTTTTGAGGGAACCACTTGTATGGTTCAATTTTCATGAATATGGTGATATCAATAACACCATAGAGCAGGAGACCCACTGGTAACGCAGACAAATAAACTATCAATTCTCTAAATTTCACAGAGAAAACCATTTTTTCAAAAAGAAACACTAAATGGAATACAATTAGACCTGCATTTCTATGAAGACAAGCAAAGATATTCTTACGGTATGTCTGGAATCTGGCACACGGACACCACCTGGGAAATCTAGGATAAAACAGAGTAGCTGTCAGGTTGTTAATAACTGACAATTATAAAAGTCTTGGGGAACATTTTCAATGTGCACATGAATTTATGAAGATAGCTTGGACTGCTTTGAACTCATTCTCTAGTGCAAAAGAAAGTGCTCAAGAAAGGGGGTAATCCAGAACAAAATGATACCTGGGATTCTTGTTTTTAAGTAAAACCCCTTTAAACATACAAAATAAATCCAGAGGATCCACACTGTGTGTTATCAATATGTATAAGTTTTCAGAGCTGATTAGTTGGTGTTTTAAAACCAAACAGGATACACACACACACAAATACACACACACATGAATGGTGCTCAGAAGACATCTCTTTGAGAGAGAGAACAAGGGAGGGGGCATGGGAATTGTCAGAAAGAGAAAAAGAAATATTATATGATTTAACTTAAACAAATAAAAGGTTTTAAAGTTCAGTATGTGTAAATTGTTAACACTAGATTTGTGTTACCAACAGGTGTTTTTCAGAATTGCACAGGATTGTTCAACTAAATCTTTCCTTGGTGATTGGCAAGCAAGTTTAGAAAATCTTATTTCTCCCTGTGCTATCGTCAAGTGTACTATAACACTTCTGTAATATTATTATGTTTCAGGTCAGCTTCTAAGACATGAGTCCAAAACCTACTGATATATCCACCCGAGGGTCCTTCATGATTACTTTAACTCCAAAGGACTATGTAAAATGACCAGCTACAGCGGGGAGTCTTTGGACTTTTCACATGAATGCCTTCAAGCATCCATGGTGACATCTTAATTTACTTATGTAGGTAACTGTACAACAGACACCTCATGGATGGGCAGCATCTCTGAACTACGTGCTGCATTCTCAGCCCTGATGTTAATGTTTCCAGGTTTTCTTCAGTGAATTTAAGGATCAACAAAGGAAGCATTACATGACATGAATGGATTCATGCTTTCCCATTCTTTCTGCATACAATTTGGGAACCAGGGATTCATAGGTTGCTTTCTGAAGCAAGGATGATAACATTATCCAGGCACAAATGCCATGGAGGCCAATTAGATAATAAAGTATAAATTTCAATTAAAACATATATGAGAATATGAACTGTCTCCTATAAACCACACCACCACACAGAGTCATATACACTCAAAATCACAAGACATTGAAGCACAAAAACACCAGCATTCTTTGTGTACACAGACTCACAGAAACCTAGGCAAAAACTTGACTATAAAAGTAGATCTAGAAGAATTTTAAAAAAACAAAACAAACAAAAAACATGTTGACTTGTTTCCAGAAACAACAAGTTGGTTGGCCTGTCAAAGAGAAGCCAGTGAGAGATGCCAAACCTAACTCAGCATTTACATTTTTTTCTCACTAATGAGTTAAACAATACTTACAGCTTTTATATTCTTCCCAGGACCCCTGAAATGACAGAAAAGACATAATGAGGGTAACTCCATGTGACTTGAAAGCACATGTCTTTATTTCTCTTCCTTGGTACTGAAAAGGCATGGTACTGTTAACATTAATAGATGGCAAAAATGATAAGATATATCTGTGACAAACTGACAATTTTTTTCATGAATGATGCATCTTTAACTCCCATTCAGTCATCAACTACAAGGTAGTTAATTCAAGGAAGAACATCATTTATAGGAGGGATGGGTCTAGCATCTATCCTTTACCTCACTGTGCCATTCACAAAAGCTCTTCCTATAAGGCCTTCATTGTTAAGGGACTGTTCTACCATTCCAGAAAACAGAGCATAGTATGCATAACAATGCTATCATGTTTTGAGAGCCAAACTCAAATGAAATAGGAAATTCAGACAGTAACATTTCTATTTTGGCCAAAAAAGTCACCTTACCTCATTATGAGGTTCAAACTCTTCTTCTCTACAAAATATCTGTTTAATGTCTGGGACATTCTCAGTACCTAGGAAGACAGAGTGACTGTTAATCATTGGTGCTGTGGAACAAGGCTTCCTTAGAGAACACTGCTTGACTTATACAACAAGATATCTGTACTCTAAAGGCACGATTGTGTGGCTATGGGAGCATCCTCTATGAAATCACCAAGTCAGTGAGGAGAAAGGAAGAGAAGGAAAATGGAACACTTGCACGATGCTGACAGCAAGACAGACTTCCAATGTTTCAAGTCTCTTACTCACTTGAAGACCAGAGAGTTGGTCTTCTAAGACCAACAACCAATATGAGTTTAAACTTATGCTAGGTTGCATCTAGTACAAACTCTTAAGGATAATCTCTCAAGGAATAGATCATCCAGTGTAGCCAATGGAATATGCTTTATAGAGTGGCAGCACTGAACATGAGAAATAAAGACTATGAAAATGTCCCCCCTCTGCAGTACATCTGGGTACCCTAGAATGCTAGAAACCAAGTGAGGCTCACAGTAACCGAGAAGGTGGTTATTCAAGTACAATGAACTATGTGGCATTTAACCTCCAGTGGTGTCATGCTCCACTCCCCAGTTTAGTGCATGGACTACAAAGGGACAATCATATATCAGGGAAAGGACAACCTTAGAAATTGTTGTGTTGGACTAGGACCAAGGCGGGGTTACTGCATAGCTTTTCTCTGGAGCAGACATTACTTTTTGAATGGACCAATAGATCTATATAATTTCTGTCCTTGGATGAGAAAAAAATTTGTCCAAGTAATCTGCTCCTGAAAGCATGGACTGACCATATTTTTTGGTGGTTTCCCCGGTGGCAAACATTCCACAGAATAAAATCACAATGAAATGAATATTGTGGAGATGATCTATACACTTCCCACATTATTTTGACAATCTAAAACCCACATTCATGGAGGGCAATGTACACACAGGCACACACACACACACACACACACACACACACACACACACACACACACACACAGAGTGTTCTGAGTACAACCAACACATGAAGACATGTATGTCTTTCCCATTGACATTGAAGCTCTGTTCATATAGGAACATAGAACTTAGAATTCTATATCCTCTGGTGTGTTGAAGCTACCTTCCAACAGAGCAACAGAGTCCTAGAACAAAACTAGGATAACTGTTGGTTCTATACAGTTAAACTTATTCCAATCCTTAGCGCACTATTACACAGAAAACCCTGGACACACTGCGTGAAAGACAATAATTGTACTAAAAAATCCATTCAGAAAGTCTTTTAAAAAGTAAGATTTAAAACAACAATTTATTTCAAAGTAGAATTTCAAATTCATTTTATAGCAATGTCTGGTTAAGAAAAACCATATGATATATTTGAAAATAGGAAAATATGGCCATATGCAGAAATGTGCTAATAAAGCTCCACTTTTTTAAATGATAGCTTTAAAAGGAAATTATCATAACACCCATCATTTTAGTGTGAAACTTAACATTTGTGTGTTTAATTTGGAGAACCTGTAAAGTCTAGGAGCATGAAAAGGGAGAATTAATTGCTAGAAAGAGTTTTAAGGGGGTAGGTGATATGGAGGGATACCTGGAAGGGAGGTCTGAGAAGAAGAGGAATGGTCAGGTAGGACAGAGGAGGGATAGCCCCAAGGATTTGTAAAAAGGTAAACTGTTATCTGTTATAGAATATGGACAATTATATCACAAAGGACCTGGTTGATTTTATCTAGATCACATGAGCCTGTTCTAATTCCATTGGCCTTCAATAACTCTGATAGAAAACTTTTTAGAATAATGATAATTTTTCTTGGTTGTCAAGCACCACTCTGTATCACTTAACCCATAGGAAGGTATTATGCTATGAAAAGATACAACAAACATCTTGGCAGGCTGGGTGCTATGACGTGGATAGGAAATGGACTGCTGGAGCTGGATAAGCTATGGAGAGAAGAGTGCATGAGGGTGCAAACCATGCCAGGTGGAATTTGGACCACACTTGGAAGAAGTACCTCACGGGGGACATGTCTACTCAGTCTCCTGTCTGCCAGCAGCTGAGCATCTCTGCTCTATCATACAGCCCCTGACATGACACTTGGTCTCACCACAAGCAACCCTAGAATCAACAGAAACCAAGTCACTCTACATACTGAGCCTCTGAGAGAGCAAGGGAAAATAAGTCCTTCCTCCTAGCTTTTCACAGCAAAAGAAAGTGACTAACACTTTGTGATTCTTCTCACCATCCAAACTCAGACAGCTCAGGTTGTTCATGCCCAAACTAAGAATAAAGCAGTGTATTTTCTTTAAAAATAATAATAATATATGTTTACATGAACACACAAATGTTCATACAAAAGAGCATAATTTTGAGTTGCTCTACAGGGAATAGAATATCTCAGAAGCCATGGTTAGCCATATAAGCAAACAAATGAGTGCTAAGAGCTGAAGAGATGGCTCAGAGGATACGAACAATTGTTGCTTTTGCAGGGAAGCTGGTTTTGATTCCAAGAATCTAGATGGTGGCCTTACGTTCACCTGCAACTTTAGATCTGACCTGTCCTGTTACCTCTGAGTGTACCAGGTACTCACAGTGTGAATACACATCAACATATTTAGCAAAGGATTTATACTCAAAAGAAACATAAGGCTAAAATATTCTTGAAGCCCCGTATCTGTGAGTGCATGTGTATGTGGCATGTAAGTTTGCTCAATAGCTTGTGGTGTATCCATGCCTGTGTGAGGACCTGCCTGTGCCATGTTCATGGAGGCCACAAGAGAGCATCCACTATTCTGCTACATTGTTCACTTCTCTGATTTCTTCCCTTCAGCAGGGTCTCTCACTGAAGCTCTAGATAGGTGGAAAACACTAAGTCAGAGCTGTGTTCTCGTCCCTACCAGAGATAGTGCTACGGTTATAAGCACACACATATATATCTGGTCTTTCTATGTGTGTCCTATTGATTCAGACTCAGGTCCTATCACTTGCATATCAAATGTTCTTCTTTCAAGACATTATCTGCATACAGCATGATGATGTCATGCATTTCTAATGTCAAACAGCACATATCCAGGGTGTGTGTAAATGGAAAACTAATTTGATTTTTAATATTCTTGATGCATTTTATAGAATTACAAAATGAATCATTAGCCACTTTATTTATTTATAATGAACATGATTCTGGGTGTTATAGTATTTCTAGGACATGCAGTGAACTTTTAAATTGGCTGGATTAGTTGTGTTTTTCTTTTCTTTTTTAAACTCAGAAATCTACCTTACTCTCCCTCCCAAGTGCTGGGATTGAAGGCAGGCAACACCACTGCCTGGTCCCTTTTGGTGATTTTTAAATAAAATTATAAAAGAGAACCATTGTGCCCTCTCACCAGCATTTCTGAGCAGGAGTTTCAAAACTCTGCTAGCCACTGCTTACCACCTATGGGGAAGAGCTCTCACCAAGGTGAAGCCCATTGTTCTCCAAGGACACTAGCTGCCACCAGCCTCCAGCCTCCTGCAGAGCAAGCAGAACCAGTTCTGCAGACCTGTTTTCTGCCTTTGGAGGAAGTTGTCTTGCCTTGCCTATATATATTTGGAGACCTGCATTAAACTTTGAGCCTTGAACAGAAAGTTCGCCTTGGCTTCCTGTTTCTCTAGTCACCCTGCTCCCTATCCCCAGAGTTCCTTCCAGGGACACTGGTAAACCCTGGGAATGTAGCTGCAGGGAGCTGAAAACCATTTGTGGGCTGGAGGTGTGGCTTAGCTTGAGATCCAGCATGGTGACAAAATGTCTTGGATAATCAGCTTATCAGAGGAACTGTTTATTTAGGCTCACAGTTTCATGGGTTCCAGTCAAGTCAGTTTTGTTTTTCTTTTCAAAGTATTTTGATAAAGGGGGTGGAGAAATAATTTAGGTACCATTTCCATGGACAGCTACTGCTTATCCTTATGCCTCTGAAAGAGGAAAATCAGAGAAACCTTCCATTTTTCTTTGTCCTTATGGATTTCTTTACCACTCTCTCCTATTCCCAAACACAGAGTGTAACATGACCACTGCTGGGTCATTTTTATATAATTCACCTGCACTCTGGAGAGTCTACAGGTCTGATCCACATATATCACCACAGGTGATGTACTTAGTATAGAACGTGGCTTCCCTAGTCCTGCCTACATTAGGTGAAGCCACACTGGCTCATCCAACATGGACCTCAGCGTTCCTCTAGTTCATGTTATCCAAGGACAGCCAAAGTGACTTTTAAGTACACTTGCACATTTTAGTGTTGTTATTTCTACTGATGAGATAGATACATTAGCATTTTTCATTTATTAAAAATATGCTAAATCTTTTTACATCTTTATAAATGTACACAAGATAATAGACTTCTACAGATAACTGAAGTACATCCTCAGTATTTCCAGTACCTTTTTTTCTTGGTTTTCCTATTTCTTTGGAAGTCGTTTCAAGAACTGGAGGTTCCTCCGGAGTCTGGGAGGGACCTGGGTCCTTCTTATAAAATCCTTGCAAGATAGAAAAAACTGGAAATACATTCACAATAGGGAGAGTTATGTTAGCTTTATGGCAGCAAAACAGAAAATTAATCATGGTTGTGTTTGTAAAAATGATCTCATTTCCCATTTCCAGTTAATCATCAGAGTCAGAATGGTGCTTCCGGAATTACACAGACACCTCAGGCAATGTGCACCTTTGTGTGCCTATGACAATATAAGAGGAGCAGCAGGACTTGAGTGTGTTATATGGGCAGGAGCCAGATGGGGTCCAGAGCCTTCTGAGAAACACAATGTTGTGCATACAATTCCTCTTTTCCTCATGCTTTCTCTCAAACAATGTAAGTTTCAGAAGGACTTCCCAGGAGACTTTCAGGTTTAAAAGGTGCTAAACCATAAGGAAAAGCACATATACAGCAGAAATGCTCTTTGTTGAATGCCAGATGTTTATCAGAAATGATGTGTGTTAAATACCATAGGAATTCACCTAGACCCTGGTGACTGAATTCAGAGTGAGCATTCCACTGGATGCAGGGCAGAGAGCATGATTGGTGTTGAGTTTTCATTTTTTATTTAATCATGGCTCTTGGAGAACATATGCCAGTGCCTTAGAGGAGCTGGGAATAGAGAATATTATACGACCTCCTATTTCCCACCTTCGGCTACCATATTGTTTATATTCTTTTCATTGTGACCAAATTCTGATGGAAGCAGCCTCAGAGAGAGGGTTTCTATCTTTTAATCCCTGATTCAAAATTGGAATTTGATCCAAAAGGAGTAGAGATCTCTGGCCTTCCTTCTGCATCTTCAACCTGTCATCTGCCTACCAGTGAATGATTTGGATCACCAGGGATTATAGATTCCTGTATATTTCTCAGAAGGACTTAGACTCCAAATATTTTAAAATCAAGTTATCACATAAGAAGATTTAGGAAAAACAAAACTTCTCTTATATTGGCTAAACCTTGATATCTTCAACATGACCAGGCAAAAAAAGGGGTATGGCATTTTGATGATATGTATGCATATGGCTTTTTAGACAAAAAAAATCCTCAGCAACTCTGTGGACAACCCAGATAAAGTACAGCTGGAAGGGCAGTGTGGGATATTAACTGGTACACTAAGTTTATGCAATACCTGCTCTACTCTGATTCATCAAACACCAGTTTCTAAAACCTCCTCTTCCAGAGGGCATTTGCCTCAAGGCCACACCCTATATGTGCTTTTTGATATTTCCAGAATACCTCTAATCCAAGATTAGGCTTAAAGTGCTTATGCAAAAACAAAACAAAACAAAACAAAAAAAGGATGGCTTTGAATTTCTGATTCTCTTCACTCTAGTTCGGGAGAACTGGGTTCACACAAATGTGCCCACATGGGTGAATATTGTAGTCAGTGGCATCAAAACTAGGACCTCTTACATGCTAGGAATGCAATAAACCCACTGGAATATACATCCTGCGATATTAGCTCTATGTGACAAATCCTTTTCATGTTAAAGGATAGACTATGAAGGCACTTTAACACACAGAGCATCCCAGCCAAACTCTGTCTATATAACTCATAGCTGCCTATATTGTTCCACTGAGTGCTCATACTCACCAGCAGACAGTATGAAGACTGACCACCAGGGATAGAAGTAATATTGGAACTTAAATTTAAGATCACATTTAAAGATCTCTCTCTCTCTCTCTCTCTCTCTCTCTCTCTCTCTCTCTCTCACTCTCTCTCTCTCTTACTCTCTCTAAGTCAAAAAGAATAATAAAGCACCTGTCAATAATCAAGGGCTGACTGAAACTCTTAGTAGACATTGTCCATAAATTGCCCATAATGTCAATCTTTGGGATCATGTAATGTCTAATCTGTTAAGCCTTTTCACCAGTTCTAACTGTAATGAGCCATTTCTATTCTAAGTACACTTATCAAACACACTCAACCTACTTTTTTAATGCAGTGTCTTCCTATAGTCAAACTCTCTAAATCTGAGCAAGCATGTGGACTCTTCCTTCTTCCTTATGTGTAAATTTCTTGGAGATAAAGAGCACAGGCCAGGCTTCCGCTGACTGTTGGTATTTGTCAGTGTATGGGATCCACTAGGTTGGGTTACTGCACACAGATGCTAGGAAGCTGGAACACTCTCACAGGGATTGCTGAGCCCTTAATGAAGTAAAAAGTTTTTCTTGCGCTCAATGGCTATAGAGGCAGATGACCTATCTCTACACTTTGTGTTATGAATCTCCTGAGAACTGCACAAAGAAATAAATGTATCACATATCTGTATGGTGAGGTTAAAACACATTTTTGGTAAATAAAATATGTATCATCCTTTTTGAATTGATAATTTTGTGACTGGAAAGTAGATTGTGTAATGGGGATAACTGTCTTGGGGGTGGGGAACTATGTAGTCATGGCTTGATGCACAAAATTCCCCTGAACTAAAGGCATTAGAGTTGAATGCAGTTATTGTAGACACAGGGCCATGCCTGGGTACTTAGGATATTACTTTTTCCCCTTTAAACACCCATGTTTTACTCCCAATAGAAATCTTAGGTCACATTAATGTACCAGACAAAAAACAATTAGTATTTACACAATTCTTATCTAAAATGTATGTTGAGAAAGAAATTCCATAATACATACAGTTTTTGAATCGTCTGGGCTCAACCTATATTTAAAGGAAAGAAAATACTTTGAGGTTCAAGTCATGCTGAGTTGTGTCTGCATAGTTCCTTGGTAACCCTGTGACACAGCAGGGTGTAAAGTAGAATAGGAAAAAGACATGAAAAAAAACTTTTATAATACTTTATATTATGTCATGGAAAACCCTAGCTAGGCACTTTGTGGCCAAAAGTAATATGTTGCACATTTATGTTGACTCAAGGTAAGATCAGAGCACCTTTGTTTGGCAGACAACTTAATAACCTGTTTTGTGAAATTAATCCCTCTATGGGGGCTCCAATTATTTGCATGATGCCCATGATGTAAATGTATTATACCCTCAATATTCATATATTCAAAGCATGAAGCCTCCCACTACATAATTTTGGGGAACAACTCAAACTCAATCTAGATGACAGACTCAAGAAACAAGTAGGAGACAAACCTTCAGGAAAAACATACATTTTTATAGATGATATGCCTCTTAACTTTTGAATAAATATTACATACCATTTAACTAGTGAGGGACATGTTTATTCAGATAAAAAGGTTTCTGAACACAAACTCTGTTACCTGACACTAGAAGATTTATACTCTATTCAGTCAGGGACATGCTCATAAAATTTTATTTCTTCCTCTTCCCTAAGCTAAATCTCAAATACCCACAATGTCACTGTTCAGTTTTGTTGTTCTAATGGGAATTTGACAGAAAGAAACATAAGATCACCAAGGGAACTTTTCTATCTTAAAGAAAAGAAAGGCCTTCTTACCTTCGTCATAGACTCTGATGTCTTTTCTTCAACTACTGAAGATGCAGCAGAATTCTCTGGTAAGACAAGGGGAAAGACACTGACAGTTAGCTCAGGGTACTCTTTATGACTTTTGCAGCATCTTTGCCTGGTGTAGATAAAAGTACAAGAACTTAACACATGTGATTAGACCTAATGAACATGATGGCTGGGCTGCTGCTGAACTGCTTTCCCATGAAGCTAAATTAAAGCAAAGAAAGACAAGAGACATAGGAGTAACAGAACTGCTACATTTCCAGAGAGTAGTAACCCAGAGCAGAAATAATCTGTCTTTGATGTATAAGAGGAAATACAAGTCTTCACATGTATTACATTCGCAGGGACATGGGGAAGTTAGAGGACAAACTTTGGGATCTCAACATAACCCCTACATGTCAAAATGCTCAGGGAACATTTTGGAAGATTAGTGGAAAGGTTATCCGAGATGGAGGGACAGGACATATGCTGCTGGATAGTGATTTCTAGAAATGAAAGAGATGATAAACACAAGAAATCACAATACAGTTGTTCAAAGAGTGCCTGCATCATGCCATTGTCTATTGACCTACCACCAGAGATCAAATGCTATAGGCAAACAATGATTATAGAGAAAGAGGAGAGTAGAGGAGAGGAGATTGGGAGAAGGGAGGAGTGTGGAAGAGGAGAAGGTGGGGAGGGGGGAGAGGGGAGGAGAGGGAAAGAGGGGAGAGGGGGAGGAAAAGGGGGGAAGACAGAAGGAGTAGGAGAGGGGAGAGGGGGAGAGGAGAAGAGAGAGGGAGAGAATCAGTTTTCTCTGGGGTGAACACTCCTCATATCTTGATTTCAAATTAGCAGCACTAAACATGTAAACTTAAGAGCAACAAAACATGGACTTAAGTATTCATGTAACAATAATAGATATCATAGAAGAGGTCTTTTATTTGAAGGGAGAGCATGGGATATTTGGACTAGGGAGAATGGAGGATAGAATAATATAAAGCAGTCAGATTAAATTCTCTAAGAAAAAAAGTGTGAATTAAAACAATCCTACTTTTTCAGGACTCCTCCTCTTCCTTCCTTCAATGAAGGTCTCTTGAGGATGCTGGAACTATACTAGAATCCAGCAAAACCTAGAATCCCCAATTATCTTGCCCTGACTGTGCTGGGGTTACAGGTGTGCACAGAAATCCCCCCCTTTTTTAATGTGTTCTGGGGATTCGAACTAAGGTACTAGTGTGCACAGCAAGTGTTTTTACCTATGGGGCCATCTGCACATCCAATAGTTTGTACACAACTATATAAAAGTGAAGGTTTGTATTCAATTAAATTATTCCTCAAATGTAAAGAATGATACAATCTTGGAAAATGTGACTAAAAAGAGGTAAATTGTAATAATTCATCAAATGTGGAGCACATTTTATGGAAGTATATTGCAAAATTGGTAATCTAAATGTCTTTTATTTGGATATACAGATGCAGTTTTCTGGTCTGTATAACATTACTTCTTTGTGATGTGCATATCTTTTGGACCATTTATAATGTGACTCTGCCACAAATTTCCATTTATATAACTTCCCTATGGTCATGGTTTATAAGCTTATATTATACTGAAAAATAAATTACTTCTTTATGCTATTTCTTTCATGGGATTCTATAACAACAACTGCAAAAATTATTTAGATAGGGCACAATTAAAATGTAGTGCTACTCACTGAACCTGAAACTCTGGATGTTTGTAGTATCACAGCCTGAAAGGAGTGACTATTCCAGGGTAAACTGTGTACAAACAACACAAGGACACGCAAGGCACAAGCATCCCAGGCACTATGAGCACTGTGCACCTGTAAGAGGTAAAGCACATAAACCAGCCCTTTCCCCATCTTTAATGGGATCTGTTCCTCATTCTTATCTCAACACAGGGGTAATGTGACCACTTCTGGGGACTTTGCCACTTGAACAAGATGAGAAATTCTGTTACCTGGTTTGACTTCAACCTTCAATCATGAGTCATTGGACATTTACCCAGAAAAGAAACCACATTCATATGGTCACTTGATATTTGACAAAGAAGCTAAAAAGATCCAGAGGAAAAAAGACAGTTTTAACAAATGGTGCTGGATCAACTGGAGGTCTGCATGCAAAAAAATGCAAATTGACCCATTCTTTTCTCCTTGAACAAAGCTCAAGTCCTAGTAGATCAAGGATCTACATATAAAACCAGACACACTGAAGCTTATAGAGGAGAAAGTGGGGATGAATCTTGAACACATGGGAATAGGACAAAAGTTCCTGAACAGAGCACCAATGGCTTATGCTCTAAGAACAAGGATCGACAAATGGGACCTCATAAAACTGAAAAGCTTCTGTAAGGCATAGAAAATAGTCAATAGGACAAAACAGATCTTTACTAACCCTACATCAGATAGAGGGCTAATATTCAATATATGCAAAGAACTCAAGAAGGTAGTCTCCAGAGAATCAGATAGCCCTATTAAAAAATGGGGTACAGAACTAAACAGGAAATTCTCAACTGAGGAAACTCAAATGCCTCTAAAGCTCCTAAGGAAATGTTCAGTATCCTTAGTTATCAGGGAAATGCAAATCAAAACAACACTGAGATTTCACCTCACACCAGCCAGAATGGCTAAAATGAAGAACTCAGGGGACAGTAGATATTGGAAAGGATGTGGAGAAAAAGGTAGACTTCTTCATTGTTGGGAGGATTGCAAGCTGGTAAAACCACTCTGGAAATCAGATTGGGGATTCCTCAGAAAATTAAACATAGTAGTACATGAGGACCCAGCTATACCACTTCTGGGCATATACCCAGAAGATGCTCCTACATATAATAAGGACACATGGCCCACTATGTTCATAGCTGCCTTATTTATAATAGCCAGAAGCTGGAAAGAACCCAGATTTCCTTCAACAGAGGAATGGATACAGAAACTGTGGTATATATACACAATGGAGTACAATGAGCTATTAAAAACAATGAATTCATGAAATTCTTAGGCAAATGTATGGAACTAGAAAGTGTCATCTTGATCGAGGTAACTCAATCTCAATAGAACACACTATTAGTGTTCTATTGGGTTTAGAACTATTGGGTTAGTGAGATTGGGTTTGGACCAACATCCACTTATTAGTGAGTACATCCATTAGTGGATGTTGGTCCAAAAGCTCAAAATAAACAAGTTACAATGCACCCAGCACAGGAAGCTCAAGAAGAAGGAGGACTTAAGTGAGGATGCTTTAGTTCCTCTGAGAAAGGGAACAAAATACTCACAGGAACAATAAGGGAGAAAATGTGTGGAGCAGAGACTGAAGTAAAGGACACCTGGAGACTGTACTACCTGGGGATATATCCTGTAAACAGTCACCAAAACCCAACAATACTATGGAGAACAAGAAGTGTAAACCAAAAGGAGCATGCCATGATTGTCTCCAGAGGGGTCCTGCCAGAGCTTTACAAATAGAAAGGCAAATGCTAGCAGCCAACTATTGGACAGGGTGTGGGGTCTCCAATGGAGGAGCTGGTGGGTGGTCTGGAGGAGCTGAAGGGGTTTACAGCACCATGGGAAGAACAATGATCTCAGCCACCCAGATGCCCCAGGACTCCCAGGGACTAAACTGTCAAACAAGGGGTACACATGGATCCAGCCAAAAATGGGGCAGAGGAAGGCCTTGTTGAGCATCAGTGGGAAGAGTGGTCCTTGGTCAGGCATAGGCTCAATAGAGGTCCCAACAAAGGGAAGAGAGGTAAGAGTGGGTCAGGTGGAGGTGCACATACGTGGAGGCAGGGGGTGGGAGGAGTGATTGGGGGTCTTTCGGGAGCAGGGAAAATCTGGAAAAGTTTTACCACTGGCAATGTAAATAAAGACAATAATCAATAATAAAAAAAGAAAGATCTGCTATAATCAATTTACATCATCCATGTATGAGAGAAGATATTAGATGGCAGTATTCCCGATTCCTGTCTATACCAGGGGAAACTCTACCAACTCATGTAAGATTAGTGAAAGTTTTACACTGGTTCATACTATTGAATGAAAGACCAAACATTGAATCCATTTTAAAGCTCTGCAGTTGTATTTCAATTACAGACATAGATATACTGGCATTGAGCTCGACAGTGGTGGCATAAACATTTAATCCCAGCACTTGAGAGGCACAAGCAGGTGGATTTCTGAATTCAAGACCAGGCTGGTCTACAGAGAGAGTTCCAGAACAGCCAGGGCTACACAGAAAAACCCTGTATCAAAAAACAAAGAGAGAGAGAGAGAGAGAGATCAACACTGTCTACATAGGAAAAAATAGCCTGAAAGGTATCTATAAATTGAGATATGAAACAACATAATTATCAGCCACTATACAGAATTAGACAAGAGTTCCCACAATACCTTTCTCTTTCTTCACAGTTGTTTCAGGTGAAGCACCACTAAAGGCTTGCATTCCTACTCCATACTGGGGCCCCATGGCTTGCTTCTGTTCAATTCTCTTTAATAAATCCGAAACTGGGATTGAAGTGAAAAGAGAAAGTCGTGTCAGCTTCTTGGCAGAACAAGAGAGGAAACTAACAACTCTGAATATTTGTGCATTTGATCTGACTGCTTGTTCTAGGTACAGTCATCAGTGAGACTGGTGCTTCAGGAGGATCAATGTATGTATTGTACAATCAGTTAGGCACTGAATGCACATCACAGGAATCACAGATAAAGCCTAAAAGTAGATGGATATGAAAACACAGAAGGAAAAGCCACATGTCTGAGCATGCTATGTGGGTGGATGCTCAATAGACACCACTCTATCCCTTCCTAGAGCCATATGGACACAGGGACACACATGCAATGCCTTCACCCTCCAACTCTCCACTATGACTTGAAGCCTTTCTTCTTAGTTGGTTGAGAAGGACTTCCCATAAGACTCACGAGGCTAGAACAAAGCAGCGGCATTGCTGGAGTGCCCTGCAATGTCTGTGACATGCCAGAAGACCTCAGCTACATAGGAGTAATCGTACCCCGAGCCAGGAATATATTTATTCCACAACACTGTAGAACACTTGTTTACTCTTCTTTCTCTGCCCAGCTTCATAGATTACATCTCATGGACAATGTATGATATTGCCTTAATGGGATGCAGGGAGGTAAGAAGCTGTGAAAACCTCTCACTTTTCACCTAAGGTTACAAAGACAGCTGCATTCATGCCTCAGTGAACATCTTCCCAGACAGAAACAACTGAAGATATACATACTCTACCTTTCAACCCAAAGGAAGCTGTGTGATTCCTGGATTAGTAAGTAGGGCCTTCCTCAACCATCCTCACACAGTCATCTGCCTCTCAGTGACTGAGTCTTATCACTGGGGAACAAAATTGGGAGGTACCAATCATTGCAGATGTCCCAGTGATGACTCAGACTCCAAGTGAGTCCAACCCAGTTCTCACATGAAGGTGTGAAAAAAGAGAGGTCTGGCCACACCTAGATAAACAAACCCTCAACTGGAAGGGATTGGAAAGGCAGCTTGGTATCATTGTAGGTGACAAATGCTCCCTGACTCTGTGTGGATAGCCTGAACTAAGTCCATTTAAGAGATTGGCAGAGTTTCCACCTATTTGTGTGCATACAAGATTATGTTTACTTATTCCTCATAAAAGTTCTGTTTGCACAAAGTCCTCCATACACACAGCCAGCAGAGACAAGTGACAGAGCCTCACTTCCTCTCTTCTTCCTTTCTGTTTTTCAGAGACGTTTTCCCTATACCAGGGTGGTCTGAATGACACTATGTAGACATAGATGACTTTGAACTTATAAATTTCATGTCTATACCTCTGAAGGTCTGGTTTATAAAATTGCCACATCACAGTACATTTTATGCATAATAGATGATCAAACTCATATTTTAGAAATGGTACACCAAAAACTGAACAATGGCTTCCAACTGAGCCACAGGCACCCTCCAAAACTAGCTTTTCTTTAACAAAGCTCTCTGGACCACAGGTTATGTAACATATAACATAAATCTAGCTAACATGTAACCAAGCTCAGCATGTTCACAATAATGATGCCTTCTTCCTCCTAACTGCTGCCTACAGAGAACCACTGAATGCTCACATTCTCAGCAGTATGGGGACCTTGAAAGAAGTCCTCCTGGATCTCAGAGTCTAGCTCACACTGCAGAGCCTCATGCCAGGGGCTAAAGAGATCACTCAGTGGTTAATATTCCCTGATGCTTTTGTATAGGACACAGGTCTCTTTCTCTTTCCAACATGCAAAAATCAGCTAGAGATACAACTGTCTCTAATTTCAGTTTTAAGGAACCCAACAGCCAATTTGAGGCTACACAGGAACTGTAGATGCAAGTGCTACACATATGTTCACAAAGGTAAACACTCATATACCTAAAGTAAGCAATTTTTCTTTTAAAAATCAATTTCTAAAAATCCAAGTCAGCACAGATGCCTACCAAGCCAAGCCTGGAGCTCCTGAGAACACATGGTGAGTGGCAATTTGTGCTCACACGAATGTTGTCTACATGCAAATCTTTTATTTTTTATGTGTAGTACTTTTATTTTTGTTCTATTAAATATCTTGATTTCAGAGGAGAGTGGGTGGTTTTGTTTATGTTTTTTTGTTTTGTTTTGTTTTCATTTTTGTTTTTGTCTTTTGTTTTTCAAGACAGGGTTTCTCTGTATACCACTGGCTGTCTTGGAATTCACTCTGTAGACCAGGATGACTTCGAACTCAGAACTTCACCTGCTTCTGTCTCTCAGATGCTGGGATTAGAGATGTGTGCCAACACTACCCAGGCAGCACAGTGTTTTTAATTTTTCATTTTTCACGCTTTCATTGAAAATAGATTCTTTTCTTTTTTAAATATTTTTATTTTCTATATTCTTTGTTTACATTCCAAATGATTTCCCCTTTCCCGGATCCCTCCTCCCCATATGTCCCATAAACCATATGTCTACACAAATGGCCTCACCCTATTTTTTTAAGTTAGGAAACTACTATATTTAAAAACAAATTCCAAATTCTTCCCAAGAGGTAGCTTATAGTGTTGCATTCAAATATAAGTATACTCAATATTTACACAAAATGTTTCTAAAATGTGTCTTAACAGACTTGGAAATACATACTGCGTTGGCATTTTCTAGCTTCCTCCTGAAATTTAAAGGAGAGAAAAGAGTATGCAGTGTAGGTCACACTAGTTTCTGTTTGCATGGGTCTTTGAAAAACCTATCAACTTGTCTTAAATGACAGTCAACATAGGTAAGTATTTTCAAGTGAAAGATTATGTGTTAGCACATTCTGTGATGGTGTCACAAAAGACTGGAATTTCTTAGTCATGTCACTTTCCACTTTTTCTATGTCAAAGACAACATTAACTAGCACTCTCTGTCTGTCCTCTGCCCAGTGTTCACTAAGTCACACTGCAACATGCTTCATCATCATTAGAACTCAACTGTGGAATGAAACCCTTAGGCAATATGGTCTCAATTATTTATACTACTGCTCATGTGTTAAGTCTTACCACACAGCATCCCCACCTGGACTTATGACACTTCCTCCACAATGACTTTTGTGGAACATACTGCATCTAAGTCAAAAGACCCTGACAGGCTTGTCAAATTCTAAATGGAATTTATAAAGTTTTCTGAAAGAAGAACCTATTTCTCCAGAATAAGAGGTCCTATCACACAGGCTGTGATACTTGACACTGGGTGCTTTGGTGCTCTTGTACTTGGTGCTTGGAATTGTACTACTTGGTCAAGACCCAGCTAGTACAATTCCACTTTTTCCCTGCTTAGGCTAAGTCTCTAAGACCTAAGATAACTCTGCTCAACATTGTTGCTAAAATGGGATTTTGACTGAAAAATAAAATTGCCAAAGTAACATTTCTACTATGAAAAAGAAAGGTCTTCTTACCAATTCCAGAGTTTTTGAGGTACTTTTATTGACATCTGGTGCAAATGTCTTGTCAGTATTCTCACGTATGTCTAGGAAACAGTAAGTGACAGATCACAGTACTGCTTACAACTTTTGCAGCATCCTTGTTTGGTGTGGGTAAAAATGTGTTGACTTAAAAATGCGTGTGACTAGACCTAATGAGCCAGTTGCTTAGGTTGCTGCTAGCTTGTCTTTTCTTGGAGGCAAATTAAAGAAAGACCTGGAGAGATATGAGTAACAGAAATGCTACATTTCAAGACAGGGGGAACCCAAAGTAACATACAAATCCATCTTTGATTGTGTATTATTAAATTAAGTTTTCACATGTATTTTGTTTGGTGGGCTAATTTTTGTGTTTCAGAGAGCAACTTATAGGATCTGTTTCTGTGATTTTCTCATGTATGTTCTGGAGATTTCAATTTCAGGCCATTGGGCTTGGTGGAGTCAGCAATTTCCTTGGGAAAAACAACTCCCCTTCCTAAGTGTGACCTAGGACACTCACATTACCCTGGGCAACTCTGCCCATCCATTCAGACCATGTCGATCCAGAGACAGGAGGAGTCTACAGTCTTGGGCTGTCTTGTTTGCTCTCATCTAGGACCCTTAGCCCATCTCACTTCGCAGTTCAGACACAAGTAATAGCCAGATCCGTTTGCTTTCTGGAATAGTCTGAAACGGGACTGTTGACTCACAACTCTGTATCCACAAATTCCTCAAGACCCAGGTAGAAGTTGGATCTGATATTTATTTTGGTAAATCTGACTCTATTTGCCCTGCTGCCTACCCCCAGACTCAGGCCAGGGATTATATGCATTCAGTCATATATGCATTCTGACTTATTGCAGCTATATGTCAGAACCTTCATCTAAGTGTATAGAAATAGAAAAACTAAAATTATCCCTATTATAAGGTGATGTTTTGTTTAAGTATAGATCTCCAAAACCCCAAGAGTAATAAGCAACACTTTCAGCAAAGTTCTAGAATACAAATTCAACCAGAGATCAGGTGTCTCCTCACTTGATAGATCAGAGGCTCTGATATCTTGATTACTGCCAAATGTCAGTTCTGGTGGAGAAGCATAGGTTGGAAATGAGATCTAAATTAACACTAGGCCTTTACTTAGCAGGACATTGCAGGTATAGTATTTCTCTCAGAGTACTATACCAGTTCTATTGCCATTTTGTCAATCCAACAACTCTACTATGTTGGTACCACAAGGAGGAAGAGTTAGCAGTGAACAGAAGATCATGTATGAGCTGCTTTAAGTCCTGAAAATGACAGGAAGGGGCTCTGTTCCTGTAGTATCATTGATTAAGCCTACACTGCTAGATTATTACCTATGGTATCCTGTGAGCACAGGAAAAATACATGGTACCTCTTCAAACAGACGGCCTCTATCCAGGTTAGTACACAAATTGTAGACAATACTTCATGGTTATTGTCATGGTTAATCTCAGATGTCAAATAGATGATATTCAGATACTGGACAGGCAAGTATTAGATTATAGCATTAGGTTTAGCTGAAGTGGCAAACCAAACAAATTCTGCATGACGTTATTGCTTAGGATAGAATTATGACTATATAAAAAGAAGAAAGAGGGCTGAAAACAAGCATTCATTCTTCTGATTTTTGTTTGTTTGTTTGTTTTGGACTGGGTAGTAGTTTAACTCTGTTACAAATACCTGCCTCTGGGTACAGCTTTACCCTGTTTATGGTCTATACCCTTAAATTTCATTGAAAACCAAGCCATTCCTTCTTTAGGTTGTTTTCATTATAATATTTTTGCCACAACTGGGAAAATAGGTTAGTCAGATAGTAAAAGTAGCTACTGCGAGCAAAAGCTTGTACATTAGACAGTAGCACTGGCTGAAAAGAGCAAGTGTCTTAGGAAAGAGCATCTTCAAATAACAAATCACACTTACAGACTTCCAACACTACCATTTTCCTTACCTTTCCTGATATCTTTACCACATTCTTACTCTCTCTAATTCCAATGTGTAACACGACCATTCTTAGGAACCTAGCTACTAAGATCAGAGCAGAACTTCTGGTACTTCACTTGAATTTTACCCTCAATCACGAGACATTCAAGAATTGCTATGCCAAGTAACTGTGAGAGAAAGTGTGAGAGAATGTTTCAACCATTCCTGTCTATACCACGGGGAGCCTCAGGGACTCACAGAAGATAAGCCTCAGCTTTCTGCCAGTTCAAGCCATTGAATTAGCATGCAAGGTGATACAAATTCATTTAAAAATCTGGGGTATATTTACACTTATGATTTTATATACATTTATATATACACACATATATATGATATATATAGAACATTATTCATGTATGTATATATTCATGTGTAAACATAGTATTAACTTATCTGTAAATTTACATATGAAACCAGATAATTTGTAGCTATAATACAAATTTGGACATAATTATAAAATTCCCATAGTACCTTTTGTTTTCATTTCAGTTGTTTTTGCAGAAGGAGCCCCAGAGACTGATGGTCTCTCTGTGTCCTGAGAGGTTACAGGTGCATTTTGACAAATTCCCCTTAAGAAGGAAAAAACTGAGAATACAGTTACAACAAGGAGTCATGTCAGCTTATGGTAGAAAACTCAGGACAACTAACAACTCTGAGTATTTGTGCATTTGATCTGACTGCTTGTTCCAGGTCCAGTCATCAGTGAGACTGGGGCTTCAGGAGGATCAATGTATGTAGTGTACAATCAGTTAGGCACTGAATGTACATCACAGGAATCACAGATAAAGCCTAAATATAAATGGATATGAAAACACAGAAGGATGAGCCACATGACTGAGCAGCCCATGTGAGTAGCCCAATGCACACCACTCTAAACCTTCTTAAAGCCATATGGACACAGGGAAACCCATGGAAAGCCTTCACCCACCATCTCTCCACTATGACATGAAGACTTTCTTCTAGGTTGGTTGAGAAGGACTTCCCATAAAACTAACTAGGCTAGAACAGATCTCTTTAGTATATACTATAGGAAAAAAACAAAGGCATTGCTGGAGTGCCCTGCAATGTCTATGACATGTCAGAAGACCTCAGCTACATAAGAGCAATCATACCCGGAGCCAGGAATACATTTACTCCAGGACACTGTAGAACACTTGTTTTCTCTTCATTCTCTGCCCAGCCTTTATAGATTACATCTCATGGACAATGTATGGTATTGCCTTAATGGGATGCAGGGGGGTAAGAAGCTGTGAAAACCTCTGACTTTTCACCCAAGGCTACAAAATGAGAGCTGTGTTCATGCCTCAGTGGCCATCTTCTCTGACAGAAACAACTGAAGATACGCACAGTCTACATTTCAACACAAAGGAAGCTGTGTGACTCCTGGATTAGTAAATAGGGCCTTCTTCAACCATCCTCAAACTGTCACCTGCCTCTCAGTGACTGAGTCTTATCATTGGGGAACAAAATTGGGAGGTACCAATCATTGCAGATGTCTGAGTCATGACTCAGACTCCAAGTCAGTCCAACCCAGGTCTCACATGAAGGTGTGAAAATGAGAGGTTATTTTTATCTGGCCACACCGAGATAAACAATCCCTCTACTGGAAGAGACTGGAAAGGCAGTTTGGTTTCATGTTAGGTGACAAATGACTCTTCATGCAGTGTCCAGATCCCATTCTTAGGATCTGTGGTCTGACTAGAAGCATGTGGGCTTTTCTACCTCTCATGCTTGTGGATGGCTGCAGGCAGTGAAGAGCTTTTTCCCACTTAGTAGTCATGGCAGTGTCTGGGCTCTCTGTGATTCTGACCTACCAAAGGCAGATGCTGGAGAGATGGAATATAGGCATCACTAAGTCCTTGCTTCAGCAATTATCTGTTGATCTGCATGGATAATATCATCACTCACCTCTGCTCTGGTTTATTCTTCACTAGAGTGCCACCATAAAGAAATGAATGCACCACATGTGATGAAGTTTCAACTCGTATTTTGTAGGTAAACTGTGTACTCTAATTTGTTACTGCATTACTTTATCATTGAACTGGGTAATCAGGTGCCTATCTTGAGGGAAACACAGTTAGACACTGCCTGGTACAAATCATCCTAAACAACACAGCGAAATCTTACTTGAATCCAGTTTTTCTTTTAACTTAATATAACAAGTAAAAAAAAACCCAAATAACTGCATACAAGTTTTTCCCAGTAGGTGAGCTAGAGCACCGTTGTATACTAGACAAAAGGATATCCAGTGTTTATACTATTCCTTTCTAAAATGTATCTTAAGAGATTCTATAATACATACTGCGTCTACGTTTTTTAGTCGCCACCTGAAATTTAAAGGAAACAGTATGAGGCAAAGGCCATGCTGCATTCTGTTTTCATGGGTCTTTGGAATTCATGTCATTGGTATGGTGCCAATGAAAATGGGCAAGAGTCCTGTATATTAATATGCTAAATGAGGGTGTCACTGAACAACTGGGGCCCTATAGTTTATGCCACTTCCCACTTTTGCTGGTTTGAAGGCCAGATTAAACAACAGTTTAGTCTCTTCTGAGTATTTTCTAAGCCACACTACAACTTGTCTAGGTTTCTTTATAACCTGATTGTGAGGTTAATCCTTTGTATACCAGGGACTCAATTATTTACACCAATACTCGTGTCTTACCACTCAACATCCACTCACTGCAACCTTCCATCTCAGTGGAATTCACGGTGTATATATTCCAAAGGCTTCATTAAAATGATGAGAACTAGAAGTGGTTGTCAACTTCTGAGTTAAAATTGTACATTTATCTAAAGAGGAACTTTTTTCTTCAGTACAAATGACTCCCCCACATAAACTGTGCTAAAAGACACTGCAAACTTCTATGTTTACTTGTATTAGGAATAAGCTTTTACAATTCCATTTTCTGTTCATCCTAAACAAACCCTTTAATACCCATGATACACCTGTCTTTAGTTAATCAAGTGACATATCTACAACAACATAAGGAAACAATGTAATGTTTTTATAATAGAAAAAGGAAAAGCCGCTTTACCTTCTCAATCCCCACTGGTGTCTCTCCCTGTCCTCCAGCTGAAGGTGCAGCATCAGGATTTTTAGGTACCACTGCAAGGAGAGGAAGTAACTGTCAATACACAGTTGTGTTTTTAATTACCCTTAGAATCTTTGCTTGAAGGGTACAGATGTCTATGAAGTTGGTATCTGTGACTATATCTAATTATTAAGCAGAGTTTGCTTGCTGCTCATTCCAGAAATGTGGATCACATGGTTGGAAAACAAAGTGTTGCAAACAGAAGAATGGAGGATAAAGGAGAAGAGAACATATGGATGTCTTGACAACAAAATCTGATTCGATATGGCAGAAGGTTCTTATTGTGTAAAGATTATATAAATCTTTTAAAATGAGCATTGCATTTACTCTGGTTGGAGGAACCATGGTTGTTGCTCTGAGAATGTGGAGCTTAGAGGAGATCTTCAGGGTCTGGTTTTCTCCTTGCACCGAGTGAGTGCTGAAGATTAACTGCAGGTAGGTCATCAGGCTTTGCTGAAGATGCCATTACACACTAATCCAACTCATATTTTTCTGATACTATAAGCTTTATGATCAAGCCTCAGAACACTGTCACTTCCGTTTTTGGACTGGGAACAATCCATACTTGTTCTTGTGCCATGTCCACAATCTACATATGCTCATTCAGCAATTATCATTAACTATGTAGCTCTATGCTGGTATGGTCATATTTCATTGTAAATGTTATTAGGATGAGCATCTCTAAAAAAATTTTTTTGCCTATGTTATGTGTGCATTACTCCCTAACATTATCATTTCATGTATTTTTATACTGTGCTAAGTATTGTCAGTATTTTATGGAGATTAAAGGCACATGGAGAACATGTATGGGTTACAGCCCTGAAGGACATATTGTGATATAAGGGCTGTTTAGTTTCAGATATTTATGCACTGGAGGGCCTGGGGAAAATTCTAAAAAAAAATACTCAAGCAACAGCACATAATAATGCAACTCTGTAAGATATGTCTAAGGAATAAAGGGAAGAAGATTGGCATCACTTTCTTAAATTCACATTATCAGAATTTATCCAAGTATCACTTGGAGGAACAAATCATAAATTCCATGATCTTAAATTCAATATTGAGTTAGCAGAAGAAGCTGGGAGACAATAAATCTGAGGATAGCTGGCAACAATGATATAATCAAGTATCAAGTACCAACATATGGAATTACCACACATAACAGAGCAAAATGAACTTCATGTCTCAAATTCAGAGGTAGCACTGGACAGGATTCAGAATAAGAAAATATGTCCTTTTCTTTGGTGGAGGGGCATTTTGAGACAGGGTTTCTCTGAATACCCTTGGCACTCTGTGTTGCAACTCACGCTATAGACCCAGCTTGCCTAGAACTCAGGTATCCAGCCCTGCCTCCTGACTGCTGGGTTTCAAGGTGTGCGCCATCACTGAGCAGCTTGGAAACATTCTTTTCAGTAGGCATCGTAAACTCACTGCATCGAACATGTGCATACAAGAATACAGTGTATCTGTGTGTGTGTGTGTGTGTGTGTGTGTGTGTGTGTGTGTGTGTCCAGTTTCACAAGGACTCATGAATACAGTGTGAGTGCTGCTTCGAAAGGACACGTGAATACAAGAACACAGTATCTATTTCCTGTACCTGCATCCCCACCTTCTTCTCTTATTCCACCTCTCATTTTTCCTCCTTATTGACCAAGAAAATCTTTAATTTCTTAATATCTTATACACATGTGATTTTATTTTTTACATAAAAACCTAGACGCTCAAATGAAAAAGGAAAGCACCCTGTCCTTGTCTTCATCAATGTAATGTAAGACATTTAATGTGACAATTATATTTACTCACATCTATTTTCTGCCAATGACATAATCCCATGTTCCTCCATGGCTTACATGGTGTCTTAATTTAAGGTGTGCATTGCTGTGACCAAACACTATGATCATAACCAACTTGTGGTGGCAAGAGTTTGTCTCAGGATACAACTCTCTCTTCACACTCAGTTCCTGAGTAAGAGCAAGAACCGGGACTCAGGAGCAGATTCAAAGGCCATGCAGGAGTGCTGTTCACTGGCTTGCACACCAGAGTTCACTCAGCCTGCTTCTTGTAGGACCCAGTATAATATATAACATAAATTTATCAAGTGTGTGTAACTGAGGTGCCTGTCAAGTAGAACGTGAAGACATGAAGGTTAAACGAGGGCATGGAATGGCATGACCTATCATTCTCCTTTTTTACAACAGGCTCTTTCACAGAATCTGGAGCTAGGCTGACATCCAGCAAGCACTGGAAATGCCTCTGCCCATCCCCCCAGCAACATAGGATTACAAGTATGAATAGCTTTGTCTAGTTATTTTGTGTGTGAGGAGATTCCAACACAGTTCATCTGCTTTGAAAGCAAGTGCTCTTTCTCAAAAACCAGTTAACTACACTGAAGATAATCTTATGAAGCTATGTGCAAGGGTGTGCTGATTTTGTGTGCAAATCTTTCAAATGGAATCACTATAAATGGCTTGTTAGTATGTGAATGATAGTTTAATATTTTGATGATACTGTGTACAAGTTTTGTAGAAATAATTTGTAAGAGATAAATTACAACTTACATATACATATATATCTTTAGCTTCTATTACTCCCAGGCCATGCAGTATACATGTAAGCTTTGTACAGTTGACACAAATTTTAAAAGAAAAGCCAAATATAAGACATAAATCAGTTTTTTACCACACAAGGTCAATGTGAAGGACATGTACTTTAATTTGATTTCATTTATAGCAGACTAGAAGGATACACATATCTCAGTGTGATTTCCGTCCTCCCATGCAAAACAGGGGTTTTGTATATGAGATAATTCCTTAACCACATCTACTGGTGGAGATAGAGTGAATAACTGAGTCAAATCTGGGACCGGATACTGCTCTAATTTGTGGCAAAACACTGGTGATTTCAGAATGGACTAATGTGACAGCTACCTGACAGTCACTCCTTGCCCTTCTTCCTTACTATCCCTATAGTTTAGAACAACTTTTTCTGGCTTTGTTTGTCCTCTAATGTATATATAGCCTTGCTCTGTTTGTGAGGCTTCTGGATGATATTGAGTTCAACTCTGTCTTTCCTGCTCACAATTGTCATACTGTAGCCAGTCACCAGGAGCCTCTTAGCTTTGTCCACCAGATGAAGGATAAACTGCTAAGATTTGAATATCTTTAGGGTATATTGTCCCTAGGAAGGGCTCTATACTCTATTCTCTTAATGGTCTTATGTGCCCAGTGAGTTTGGTGAGAAAGAGGTAATAAAGAAAGAAAAGAACTCTCTTGAAGGAATGTGAGGGCATGCTAGAGGGTTAAGCTATACTCTATGGACACTGTATTCTCTTATGCAGTATCAGGAATGAGGTAATTAGTGGGAAGAAACCTCCAAGACTCTATGGATAGTCTAGTACAGATCATTGAGCCACTTTGGCACTTGGAAAATAAGGAAATATCTGTATCTGAAGGATAAAGGCAAGGAACTATAACGAGGAATATTGTGGTGTATGAGGTTGGAGGTGGGGACATGGGGCTCTGAAGGACATACTACATACAAGCAGGAGGCCTAGAGTTTGCAGCGATTAACACAGTGCTAACCCTCCTAATACTGCCTATCACAGTGGAGCCAAAGACAGCTAAACCGTGAGGGGAGGCGGGGGACAATGACACACTTGTGATGAGCAAAGACCTTGAGCATAATGAAGAAGCTTCAGGGAAGATACTTTCAGGAAACAATTCTCTGAGATTATGAACTTATTCCCCTAAAAAAGGCAAGACAGGTAAGGCTGTAACAAGTGAAATACACAAATAGTGACAGCACGGAGGACAGACACAGCCCTATGCCCAGAGAGGTACTGAGAGAACTGATGTCCAAACACCTACTATGGTTTATTAGTCTTGGGAATAGGTATAATTCACTAGAACGCCCAAACCCATGTTCTGAATGTTGGAGGCTGAACCAAGAAATTCCTGAAAGGTAGCCAAGGGTTTGCTAGAGCTAAGATCCCACTTCAATCACTAACTAGGTCAGAAGCTCCAAGATGGATGTCAGAACTCTAGTCCCACATTTCAGTCTGAGGTGAGGAACACAAACTACATAAAGTCATGCCTTAGTTAGATTTTTACTGCTGTGAACAGACACTATGACTCATGCAGGTCTTATAAAGGATAACATTTAATTGGGGCTGGCTTTCAGGTTCAGATATATTCAATCCATTATCATCAAGGTGGGAACATGGCAACATCCAGGCAGGAATGGTGCAGGAGGAGCTGAGAGTTCAATATCTTCATCTGAAGGCTGCTAGCAGAATACTGCTGCCAGGCATTTAGGATGAGTGTCTTAAAGACCACACCCACAGTGACACACCTAGTCCAACAGGCCCACACCTTGTAATAGTGCCATTGCCTGGGCCAAGCATGTACAAACCATCACAAGTCATATATTAAGCCCTTGATACAAAGACATGCTATGTAGACAGAATGAAAAGTCATTGTGACTGTTGAGATACTCTGCCATGTTGAGTGCATGTAAAGCAGTGCTTCACAGGGAAGAGAGGAAGTGCTGCTACAAGACCCGAAGAACAGGGAGAGGACATGCTGCTCCTGCAGCATTGGGCCCACACTGTAAGATATTTACCTACAGGTTCTTGAGAGCAACGAAATTGTTTTCTATCAGAAAAACTCACTCTGATACAGGCTAATACTCAAAAGTGAAAACAACACTTTGTCGCCTCCATGATGCTTCACCACAGTTGTCAACTAACAAGATCTCAGTTCTCCAGGTATGACACTGTTGTTTGAATAGATGAAGGCATCTTGGGAAGACCTGTTTCCTGTAGATACAATCATTCTCTTGGATGGGATCCTAGGCCATATAAGAGGAAGAAAACTCAGCAGAGGACAGTCATTCATTTTTCTTTGCTTCTAGGCTTTGGCTGCAATATCACTTTCCCTTCAGTTTCTGCCTCTATCTGCTACTTGTTGATTATGGGCTCCAAATTCAATGTCCCTGGCAATGTCAACCTTTTCTTGCTAAAGATGTGTCTAAATTAGGGGTTCTTTTGCCATGAAGAGATACCACAACCATGGCAACTCTTATAAAGCAAAACATTTAATTGGGGCTGGCTTGCACAGTGTAAAAAGTTTAGTCCCCTATCATCATGACAGGAAAAATGGCAGAATGCAGGAAGACATGGTGCTGGAGAAGGAGCTGAAATTTCTATGGCAGGCAGCAAGTGGGAAAGGAGTGACACACTAGGTCTAGCTTGAGCATCTGAGACCTCAAGTCCCACTTCTACATTGTTATACTTCCTCTGCAATCCCACACCTACTCTAACAAGGCCACACCTCCTAATAATACCCCTCCCTGTGGGCCATGTACTCAATCACAAGAGTCTATGAGGCCATTCCTATTCAGACCACTGAAGGATGTTTTGTGTCACAGTACTTTATCACAACTTCTGGGAAAGCAAACCCAACCAATTTTCCAAGAAGAGTTATAACAAGAGTCATACACTAGGGTGTTAGCAGTGACAGAGGAAGGATGGTCTAAGTGTTCTGGGAAATGTAGCCTTGAAATAACAGAGCCAGAAGCAAAGCACACTCAACCTTGCCACTGCTAACTATTATACATTTGAAAGAGAAAATGCACAGAAACACCACATATTTCTTTGTCTTAAATGATCTTTCCTACTCCCTTAGTCTCCCAAGCACAAGCTGTAAGATGACTGCTCCTAGGGCTTTCTGTTTCTCAATGGGCCTGCTTAGGAATGCCTTAATCTAATTCAAGTGTCATCCTCAATCTCGAGACCTTCCACATCTGTGTTATGCATGTCTGGGACAATGTGACTGACATGTGGCTCAGTCATTCATGCCTACCACAGGTGAAGACAAGAGTACTCATATAAAGTCTCAACTTTCCTCCAGTTTACCATTAGTTAACAAAAAGCAAAGACGCCAGTTAACTGTATCTTTAAATTTCTACTGATAAACTAGATAAATTAAGATATCCATGCATTAAAAACTACAGCAAAACTTCTACATTGATTTATGTAATTGAACGGAATTAATGTTTTCCCACAGTACCTTCTGTTGTAGCGTGTGCTGTTTCTCGGGAGGTACCTGGGAGGACTTGAGGTCTTTCCACTTCAAGGGGGGCCACAGTTCGCTTTCGAGAAAATTTCCTTAAGATTGCCAATACTGGGAATGCATTGAGAGGTAGAGTTATGTCAGCTTCACGACAGACAGAGGAAACTGATAATAGTTGAGGGTTTGTACATATGATCATATTTCTTTTTAAGTAAGTCACTGTAATTAGAATGGTGCTGCAGGAAGATCACTGAGTGTAGTGTACAAATAATTATACATAAAGTGACGATGTAGATAACGTCTACTATGTAACTCGTGATGATGTAGGTAAATTAATTCAGGAGGGACAACTGAGAAAGAGGCACAACGTGAATATTTATGTTGGTATGGTGCCGGATAGGCAGCATTCAAATACCATTTAGAGCATGGGATGTCTCATGACACAGAGACATTCCTGCAATCTCTCTGTGATTACATTGTTGCACCAGTAAATGACCACAGGAACCTTATTGGTGTACAGGATAGGTATATAATGTCAAATCATAACAAAAAGCACATGACTGCACAAGTGCACTGTGGTGTTGTGAAATGTGAGGAAAGTTCCACTAGAAAGGATGCAAGAAAACCTGAGCAAAAATTGACTCTTATATAGGACAGTGCCCACTGGTTGTTTGCTTTTATTTATTTATTTATTTATTTATTTATTTATTTATTTATTTATTTATTTATTTTGCCTATCCAGAATATTGTACAGCTTATGCAGAATATATTATATCACTTTAAGTGAGTTTGGAAGGTAAGAAAAATACATTTCCTCTAGTTTTTTATCCCTGGGTTCTATATTAGTTATATCCATGATGCCCTGGCCAAACACCCTGACAGAAATAACCAAAAAAAAAAAAAAAAAAAAAATAGATGCATTGCCTTTGATCTCTGACTCAACATATGAATTTCTAAGGTATAGAAGGTCTCTGGAGAGTAAATAGAAGAGGTCATTTCTCCAGTGTCTTCAGACTCTCAGGTTCCTTTCATCCAGTGATTCTGATCAAGTATCCACACTGAGAGGCAACACATGCTTCCAGTCTTCTGTGATGACTCAGACTCCAAGCCATTCTGAATCAAGTTGTCATGTGAGGAAAGTTGGCCAACCTTTTATAAACCCTCCACATGAATTGACGTTAGACATCTACATGGCTACACAGGGGATGAGTGTGCACTGGGTCTGCTTCTTGTTTCCTCATCAATTTTTAAATAAAATCTTGTCTTAATTCTTTGAGAACTCCATACAATGTATTTTGATCCTATTCATTCCCACCCAACACCCTAACTCGTCCTGACTCCATTCCTATCTCTCCACTCTTTGCCAACTTCAGATCCTTTTCATTTTATCCTAATAGCCCACCAAGTTCAATTAGGGCTGATCATATATTCATGGGCATGTGTCTATCCTAGAATTTGATCAACCAGCCAAGGGCAAGATTAGTTTCTACAAATTCCCCTTCCTTCAATAGTCCTCTTGGGGCCACTTTATTTATTGTTGTTATTGTTGTATTTATTGTTGTTGTTGTTATTATTAATATTATTATCTTAGCCATTTCTATTGGTGATAATGATGATGACAATGATGAAAAAGTCTCTAGCCTAGTCTGGATTAAGTTTCACTATAAGAAAAAGAAGAGGGAGGCATTGCAGATGCGACTGCTATGTCACTTGTGTGTCAGTGGGGGGCAGAAAAGAGAGAAGCTATGTCTACACTTGGTTGTGATCTGAGGACATTTGAATGATTAGTAATCTTAACATTTACTGAAAACAGTGAGCCTGAGAGGAGCATGAGTCTAGTGCCCAGCACCAATGCTCAGGATCAGACAGACTCTGAGAACAGAGAACAAGCTAGGGACTAACAGAGCTCTACGTGGGAAGGCCGGCATGGGCAGGAGGGGGTTGGAGACAGATGACCTTCAGATATGGCCAGTCATGCAGATGGGCACGGAAGTGCCTGTGATGAGCCCCAGGCCAGTGCCATGGAGCCTGGCACGGAGCTAATCTGAGATGACCACCAGTCATGTACTGGGTAGGCTTTGGAGGTCGGACCACACTCAAGATGGCCCCTGCCCAATGCCATAATACACAAGTGGGACATATACTCCAGGGTCCACTCCTGAAACGACTGCAGACACTCAGAGAAACTGGACTCCACTAAGAGGAGCAAGTAAGTGGTGGGAAAAGTGAAGAGAAAGAGAAACAGAAGGATGTGAGTACAAGGAAGAAAGGAAGAACTAGAGCCTCCAGGGTAGTGACGAACAGCCTGATGTGAGCAGTTGGTGAGGCCATCTGTGAACATTGTGGGATCCTGGTCTGTGATGCCACCTTGTCCTGCAGCATCAGGAACCTGTTACCACCAAAGGCCAGGCAAATGACTCTGGTGTGGGCTACTGCCTGTGGACATGTTGATGGCTGAAGGCTGAGTGAGCCAGTCCTGAGGACAGGAGCATTGGAGAGCTAGATCTACTCATCTGCCATATAGTGGTGTGGATGGGGGAGAGATACAGTCTGACCCTCTCACTCCTTACCATCTATGGCAGGATGGAGAACTGGCCAAGTGGCCATGAAAGCAGGAGAGCTATCCCTGCCCCTCATTTGCTGCAGCACTCGGGAGAGCAGATCCTGTACCTTGCCTGGAGAGCACAGCAGAGCTGGCCCTGCATGAGGGGCTTGCAGGTAAGCCAGCCCAGCAGGTATGAATGCAGGAGAGCCAGGCCTGCTTTCTTATCTGCTGGGTTTGCCACCCTCACCTCTCTGTTCCTTTGTCATTTATAGCAGGTGAGAGAGCTGCTCCCAACTCAGGTCATAAGAGTGGGAGAACTGATCATGTCCCACACTAAATGCAACACTGGGAAGTGGGAGTTTTTCACCCTGCCTGAGCAGCAGGATAGAGCTAGCCCTCATTACAGGGGTTGCTAGTGAGCTGCCCATGGATGTGTGAGAGTAGGGGATCTGGAAAGCTGGCCAACATAGATACCTGTCAGGCCTCCAGTACTTTGAATTGGCTCAACCCAACATCTACCCCATTGATCAACTGCTGAAGAAGTACATAAAGGGGCTGGTTCTATAGATACAAAACATCAGGAACTCCATGCAACAGGGCAACCACAGGGTATTACAGAAGATATCCAGTATTAGAACCTCAGATAGAGCATCAGAAGCCAGGAGACTGCTCCAGATCAACAAGGCATTACAATGATTATTTGTGAGCAAAGATGTATAGACAAAAGGGTATACAGTGGGACACACTGTGACATACTACAGCTTCCACAGTATTATTTCCATGTTGGTAGATTGTAGCAAGGGTGGACGGAAGGTGCAAGGAGAGAAGGAGAGAAGTAGGATTGGGGTGTATAACATGAAATTCATAAAAAAACAATAACAAAACTAAAAAAAAAAAAAACCAAGGAAGATCTTGTACTTTGACTTTTCTGAAACCAAAATTCTAAATCCAGATTGCATACTGTGCAATCATGGGTATCCTATATGGGATCCTTGGGATGAAACACACGGTTTTGGATCTGATAGGTATAAACTAAGCCAGTGAAACTACATGTTCTAACTCATAATTGTTCCACTAAACACATCACTTCACTGGTGAAAGCCTGATCATGCAGACACACAAATGTGGACAAGAAAATGTCTGGTGATACTCTTCTCTGATGACTATGTAAAGCCATTGAGAGGAAAATAGAAAAGGCAACATGGAATTTAACTACCATGACAAAGGATCCTTGATGTGCAGAGTCTAGCTGCCCTTTAAATGTATATTGCTGGATGCTTATATAGGACCTTCACAAAGTCAAGGAAGACAATATTGTGGCTTGAAGAGACGAGGTTCAGAAACCCTTCTAATACCTATTTAAGAAGTTATTACTTTATGTTTTTGGTCTAAGAGAGGTACAGTTTTAATTAAAGATTTTGCCCCTAGAATGTTCACCCAAGCGTCAGTGGAAGCCCCTGCACATGTTTTGCATAAATTAGACTAGAAAGTTTTTAAGTATATGTATTTAAGAAACACTGAAAAGGGAGAGTGATTATGTGAGCAGAGTTGTAAGGGATAAATATGACCAAACACATTGCATAAACTTATCAAAAATACTAAAATTATATTAACAACCAAATACAAAATAACAATGAAATGCATTGCTGGAATGATGGTCCAGCATGGAGCAAGCAAATGAAGACCAGAGTTCTCAGTGGACAGTGTGGCTCTTTGTGCCCATGCTGATGTTATCTAGTCTGCCAAGGCTTTTCTCCAGATCTTACTGGAGAGAGCCATGCTATGAGAAACCCACTTTTGGGGGCATATTAACCCCTGCTTTCCATGTACTGAATTTAATTTTCAGGCTCAGTCGCCTGAAAAGTGGCATGTGCTTCTCTACGTTTCAGAGTTGTATCTGCTGCTGGCTGACTGACACACTCCCATGCACTCTGACCTCTGCAGCAACCAGGCTAGTGTTTGAGATCCCTATCAGTTTGCCTTATGGCAGGCAGATGCCAGAAGATATAACTTTTCTATAGAGAATATTGTGCCCTTGATGAGGTAAGAAGTGTCTCTTGAGAGGAACAGCTAAGGCGTCTCATAATTACCTCTAAACTCTGGATCATTCATCTATGAAGGAATACAAGCATATAGCCTGGTCTTGCATGGCCCTGGTGTAGTTTGAATACATTTTTTAGATGACTGTATTAGGATTTCTTAATTTATAACCTTTCTACTAGAATGTCGTTTGGATAATTGGGATCTTTTTCTTGGTAAAAAAGATTTGGACATGCCTTCGTGAACAAAAATCTCCTTTTAACTAAAGGAATCACGGCTGAACACAGTCACATGGCCATTGTTTGGGCTTGGAATTTGTGCTTTCTTTAAAAAAAATGCAACAACAACAACAACAAAAACATCATCAGCAAGTACCTGAGATCATAGTTGTCCATCACACAAAATACAAAGTATTACACAATTAACATCTGAAACATATCTTAGAGGGTTAATCCATAATACATACCAGATCTGCGATTTCTAGATCTTTCCTGCAATTGAAAGGAAATACAATATTTTAAACGTTAGGTCATATTGAGTAATATCTGCTAAGGTCTTTGGGCCTTACTCTGACATATTCTAGTTGCAGTCAAGATAGAAAAGAGCAGTCAAGTGGAGACCATATTAATGGATCCATTATTCAGTGATGTAACAGAACATCTGAGCTTTGTACTTCATGAAAAAGACAATTTCACACTTTTTGTCTTAATATTTTTTA